>NC_142995.1:2777500-3085277 GCF_061535395.1 Colias eurytheme | reverse complement strand
TAAAAAAATAGCAAACAAAGAAAAGATTATGAGATAAGATTATTGGGTATCTTATTTAAGAGTTTAATATTATATTTTATGTCGACACGTCTATTTTAATTGGAACTAGAGCATGCAGGCGTCAGCTAATATTATGATATATATTACACCTTGGTTACCACAGACCACCAACAACCTGTAACTTTAAATGAGTCACGTATATGTAGCTGCTGCACCTTGGAAAAATTTAAATGTTTTTTGTCACTCAATAAAGGTTAAACAAATGACGTCCATCTAAATATAGCTTATTTACAGCTGTGTCTTCTTTTAACCTTAATATGTTTTGAATGTGAAGAAACCTGTAGCTTTCTTAGTACATTAATTATCTTCGAAGATCTGGTTACTGTATTTTTTTTCTGTGGCCGGTTCCACCGGTATTGTACGATCGGGTTACTTACTGCGTGGTAAAATCACCGTGCAAAAGCGTTTCTGAATCGTGTTAGACCACCGCGAAGTATTGCAAAACCATCAGTCCTGGACCGGCGACAGGCCATTAACAATAAAATTCAGACTAGATGATTGAATGCATATATCACAGCGTTTTCGATTAGAAATTCCAATACGGAAATACAAAATATATACCTTCGAAGTTATAAGAGTTCGTCGTATCGTCAGTTGAAAAGATTGATTTTCAATTTGCAGTACCTATACCTCGATTGAAAGCATGCCGTAAGCTTCGGTTCCAATTTTTTTCAAATATAAGTACGTTTGTTCGATCATCGTAACGGTATTATGTTCATTGTAATCCAATTTGTTTTTTTGCAAATGTTCTGTAATGCTTTTTATAGCTTCAGATCTAATTTGTTATAGATTGAACCCAGACACTTTCTATCTATAAAAGCTCTTCGAATAACTGTAACGTTAGAGACGGACTTTTGACTTTGATTTATCGTAAATGAATATTCGCTTAGAAATGAATTGGGACTAATTCTGCGTATTATCTCTTTCAATAAACTAAATTTCTTAATAATAAGCGTTGCAAAAATTAAACCTGCATAAAGTACCTTTTCGTAATATCAAAATTCCTTGACATCAATGTCTTTTATTTATAAAACTCTACATGAGCCGTATACAAAGCAAACACAGTATATTTTTTATAAAATTCTCGGATATCATTTGTTGCATCCACGGCAGGTTCTCTCCATTGTACGACCGTGTTGGAAAGTTACGATGACCGCTCAACTAGAGTGGCCTGAGGAGTAATGACTCTTAATACGAGGAGTACAGTGTACAACATGTACAATGTTTTTAATTAACTGTACTGAGATAATTGTGGAATGCACCTGTGTTGTTAGTTTTCAATAATAATATTTTTATCTCAAGATGGTTAACTAACTCGTTCATATACTTCCAAGTTCCAACTTCCCAAGAAAAGTTCGACTAATTTTATGATCATTGATATTATGTTGAATGTGTTCCCAAATAATAAGTTCAACGGAATAGTACAATTGCCATTTGAGATATACCTAATCAATCACACTCATTATTGTGGTTGATTGAAAAAAGCCAATAAATGAAATTCCTAAAATTGACTAGTCTAGACAACCATTGAACGAACACTAATGATAATGATGGCTTTCATCGTCAATAAACATTCGTTAAAGAAATCCGCTTGAGCCATTTTGCAAAATAATTTCAATAGTATTCTGCAGGTCGTTTTATAACATGCAAGTCTATGAGCATTGTAGATTTTACGATGACCGCTGCCGGGTGCAGTAACAATGACATTCATGATAACAGTTTTATTTTAACTTCTTGATCCTTCGTTGCTATTGTTGAAACAGGTATTCTTGATCTATTTTTTATTGTCATTGGAACTTTTTAGTACGGCGTGACTCATTCAATAGCTTATTCGGTTTCGTTATCTATGATTTTTATGGAATTTGAAAAAAAAAAAATTTTTTTTTTGTAAATTTTACAGGTTTTTTGTTTTAGTTAAATATTTTTTTCAAAATTTATTGCTATCTAACAATTGTGTGGTTATTTCGTTACATGTAATATGTTTATCTTAGCTTCTTATCGCGTCAACTCTATTATCGGAAGTGAGAACCAAAACATCAACAAACCATAAGGCTTGTTTGGAAAATTAACAGATTAGGTGTTTTTTACTGCCAATCGTAAAATACTTATTTTTACAGTAGGTTTACCATTAACTTTAACAATCATAAAGGTAAAGTAAAGCAAAAAAATTCTTCTTCTATTTTTTTTGCCAATGTACTTACTTAATCTCAAAAAAAAGTTCATCTCGCAGGATTCTTTGTTATATATCAGTTACCACACAACCACAGGTCGTGTCTTCAACAGTAATTTGTATTTTTCAAAGGTCTAACGTCAGCGCAGTAATTACAGTGATAGCGTACGCTACCACATCACCGCTTACCATTGAGAGTTCAGATTTGTACGTACAGCGGTTTGTTGCTCGAAACCTCGGAATATACCTATTGTATGGTGCACGTACAAACAGCCATTGTCTCATTCAATACCAAAAAAGAGCGTTTCACGAAAATCCGAATGCCCACAAAGCGCACTCTACCTGCTCGAATGAATGCCGCTGCGTAATTGAACAATTGTTTTTTTTTTGGTCAGGTACCGCCGCTTACTAGATGAATGTAACTTAATCCAAAGAAAGCTTATTTCTCCTGTTAAAAAGGGGCAATTGTAATTTCTATTGACTGTTTGATATACCTACCTGCTTGAATTACGTTTTATAATCTTTACAACGCACCTTGTAAATTTTTACAAGTATGTTTGTGAAATTGAAATACAGACGTATACTGTATTTATATCATACACAATAATTTAAATTCATATACGTAGGTATATGTATATCATTGCCAATGACCAAAGTCGGACGTGACGGGTTCAATGCACTCGAAATTTCCATAAATGGATAGTTATGTTAAATACTTATAATATTGTTAATTTATTATGTTTTACGTTAATTTGTTTAGCGCTATTTTATTAAAATATACAAATGAATTTTTAAAGTTACGAATAGGCAACTTTTTGGCTGTGTAAAGTATTACGATTCAATGTTTTTGTTGAGCATTTCAAGATATCGTAGTAATGTCGATGATGGTCCCCATTTCGCCCTTTGGATAAGGGCAGCTAGGGAGGACATCGATTTTCGGTACCCCTCGCGCACGGTTAGCGGGGGCGCGTCAAGATGGCGTACCCCGGACCTGCCTCACGCGTATTCCTCTGCCAAGGTCACGAACAACGTGCCACCGCGGCTCTACCAAAATACTCAATCTCGATACATACCACTTTCTCTTTCGGACGCGTTTCACAATGCATCTGCCTTCCCGCTCCTACTCACATTGGCATTGGCTAGTCAATAGTCATTCGGATAGGGCTGGTCGGCACGCTTTCTGTGATGATGGTTCTACGTTTTATAACATTGGCTATCGAAATTGTGTAGACTGAAAGTATTGCTCATTTCTTTCATTTTGAACACAATATGGCAACCAATTTAAGACGTACGACCGCGACGCTCTTACATAAATATTTACAAAATTTTGTTTGTATTTCTGCTTATCAAAACAAGTTACTACACGTAACATGGTCAATAACAACACACACACCTATAGCTACAATCTAAATGATAAACCGAAAATCAATAATATGTAATAGATAAATCAGAGCCAGCCCTAATCATAGCAAACCTCTTTATCTAAATTATGGAAAATTTTGGAATGTATACAGTGTCCTTTTCTAACGCATACAAGGGTTGTAGTGCTGTTTCGCTCGGTGATTGCTACCTAGAATCACGAAGGGCATGGTAGGGAGGGCTGCAGGGCATAATGTTTTTGGGATAAGATTTTTTTCGCAAACTGCACCATATGAAACAACCCCAGTGCAAGACTACGCCGTTTCTGGCGTTCGCGATTTATTTAATATTTTAATTTGTTAACAGTTGTTTTTAGCCCGTTGTGTTGCCTTGTGATAAGTGATTAGAAAATGTTGTTTATGTTTTTTGTGAGTTTATTTTCATTTTATTTTTTGTTCTAAAAAAACATTGGAAATAGCTAAAATGGTGCTTTGTTACAAAAATATTTTACACCAATAAATGTTATTTATTTCGAAATATAATATTTCGACAAGTAATTATAATTATTGCAATAGTGATAAATGTTTACATGTAGGTACATATAGTTTAGTCAGGAGGTTTTTAATTTCACTTTATAGTTTAAAAACATATAAGTAATAGTGTAAATGATTTACAAGAGTATACAATTGATTATAATTTTACTAAATAGCAAGCTGTTTATAATTTTCATATACAGACAAGCATAAAATGTTTATCATCCATATGCATACTAAATACTCTACATACATTAAATACATAGTAGCCTTAACCTTTAACCAGTGACGTGAAAAATGTATAACACTATACGGGACATGACGTCTGACAGACTACTACTTTCAAAGTAAATTTTAGGCATAAAATGTAATATGTACGTATCAAAATTGTGTTGATATTTAACCATCGGTATGAAATAAAAGACACAAAACTAAATACAATCAGCTTTTATAATAAAATTAAAGAAAAAACAGTCATTAACTCTATCTAGTACTATTCAGCCTTAATTGACTTGAGATCTCCATTTTAGCCTTTTAATTGACAAAACACAAGTAACATTTGAAATTTAACATTTTTTACTTAAAATCTAATCAATAAAGAAACGAAAGAACAAAGCAGCACTTCTGAAAACAAAAATATAAAAAATTTGACAACCGCTCAACTTTATATAAATCACTGGCAATTTTTGCACAGGGGGCGAGAACATTGCAAGCAAACGGGATTAGAACACCCGACACACGTGTAAATTGTCATTCTGTGTAGTTTAGGTGGTTACATGCTCTTCGTTTACCCTGACTTGGCTCATGACTTTGGTCACCTTCTTCGATCATATCATCCCCCAGAACTCGCTTTATCACTAGTCGTAACTCCCTTGGTAATTGACTGCTGATGACATGTCTTTGCATATGTGGTATCACTAGCGAACGGGCTAATGACTTCAAAAAATCACCTCTATCGGCAACCTTAGGTTGATACATGTTGTATAATATATAGGCGTTCATGCCGCTCAAATCAATAATGCGGTAGAATAAAACCATTGGCCACCTTCTCGTTCGGCGGCTGCTGGAATAATTGGAGAACTTTTTATCAGCTTCGTCTACACCACCTTTGGTTGCATTGTAATAAAGAATAATTTCAGGCTTTTTAGTATCCGCATCAACTTCGTTGTTTTGATGCATTGAAGACACAAATATCACAGCTATATTTTTTTTGGGTACGTACGAGCACAGGGTCTTTTCTTTCGTGAAATCGTGAAACGTGATATTTTTTTTCATTGTACCCACATAAGCCAGTGAATTTGGGGCAGACAATTTACGTTTCCTCTGATTTTCCGCCATTTTGCACTGAAAAACAAAAAAATGGTTTAAAAAACATTTGTATGAGAACTAGGGACATTTAGCCTGACAGACTCCTTTAGATTTTGTAAGTGTTTTTACTCACGTGTTTTACAACCGACGACAAGTCCGCCTCGTTCCCCGATCGTTTTACCACTAAAATAGAGGCTACTGAGAAGCGGGCTCGCGGCAGGCGGGGGGAAGTGACCAATTCTGAGAATTTGTAAAACACGCGACGCCTGTGAGACTCCGCGTCACTAGTTAAAGGTTAACTAAAAGTATTTTTATTCTCATTTCAGGTCTAATGACTTGATTGGCGCCGGGACACCATGACGTCGTTCGCAAATATGACACAGTCGCTGGCTGCCAGCCTGCCAGCCACTTCGACTTCATCGTCGGGTTCCACCCACAACTCCACTGACCAAGAAGACCCACTCGCCATGTCAAACATCATATGTAGCCTGCTTGAAAACATGAACAAACCGTCAAGCTTGCAAGGCCCATCAAATGCTAATTCTTCAACCATACCCTACGACATCTGGGCTCTACCGACTTGCAGTACCTTACAAACACCCATCGGAAGCTCCAGTCGTGAGTATGCGTCTACTTCTAACAATAATAATACGAGTCATTCCAAGGAGGAAAACTCCAGCGGCTCACCCGGAACTTCATCTTCGGTTTCAATCACCTGTTTCCGCTGCGAGGAACGCACACCCACTACGCGTTGCCTCGAATGTAATGATCTTTTTTGCCATGAATGTTGCCATAAAGTAACATCGGATTGCCAGTTACGTGAACATACATTGTTACCCATTCATCAAATTTCTCCAATTGGTGCCAGACCCAATTCTGTGACCAACGATAAAGAAGTTATGTACTGTGAATTGCATTGTGATCCTGTTAGATATTATTGTGAAGCTTGCATTATATTTATTTGCCAGGAATGCACTCTGTGGGTGCATAAAGATCATTGCTATTCACCGATAAAGGGTGCATTAGATATGTGTCGCATTGGCGTATTTCGTGCAATCGAGGACACAAAGACTGGGACGAAGGCAATTAAAACGGCAATCGACCGAGCTGTGGCTATGTCGAAGGCATATGAAAAGGAAACAGCTGAAGCTAATATGAAAATAAGAAAAGCTATGCGTTGTTTCGCTCAAGCTATTGAAGATCGTGAGAAATATTTATTAGATAAAGTAGAAAAAATGCGTCAAGCTAAAATGAATGAGCTGACCGATCATATGAATACGTTGCGTGGTATTTTAGCCGGTTTGGCTCATACAAATGAGACTCTAGTAAGAAGCATGGACTCGGAAGGTATTGACTTATTTATGGCCAAAGAGAAAGGAAGAGCGCAAGTTGATTATTTCTCATGTATGTTTAAAAATATGTATATAACCGAAGAGCGTATTATGTTCATACCTCCGAATTATGATTTAGTCGATCAAATCAAAAGGCAGTGCGATGTACAGTCTGCGCCAGCAAACGCTTTGCACTCACTAACATCGTCATCATCGCTTCAATCGCGCCAGTCATTACTGCAGTCCCTACAAACAGCTCAAACTTATCCACCACTGACTTATAACATGTCGGTAACGAACAGTCTGCGTTCATTACCGGATTATACAACCAGTCATACGAGATCTACAAATTACTACGATACTAGCATTTCATCTAGTATCTCAATGGATTCTAATCCCGCTCGCGGAATCGGGCAAGCGATCCCTGGCTACTGGATGTCAGTTTCAGTAAAACCCACAAGAAGCCCTGTTCCAGGTGTCCCTATGTTTTCTTTTGGTAGAGAGGGTCAGGATGAAGGACAAGTATCTAGACCATGGGGACTCTGCGTAGACAGGGAGGGCAATATCATTGTAGCTGATAGAAGAAACAACCGTATCCAGATATTCAACAATCGCGGTGAATTTAGAACTATGTTCGGCTCGAAAGGTACTGGACCTGGCGAGTTTGATCTACCAGCGGGAATAACTACAGATACTTACGGTCGTATTATAGTTATTGACAAAGACAATCATAGAGTGCAGATATTCACATCTTCCGGTAACTTTATCTTGAAATTTGGATCGTTCGGAAAGGAATGTGGACAGTTCCAATATCCTTGGGACGTTGCTGTAAATACTTTAGGTAATATTGTCGTAACAGACACGCGTAATCATCGTATCCAGTTATTTACTAGTGACGGGACGTATATAACTAAGTTTGTGTTCGAGGGGGCTAATCCTGCCAAGATGCTTAAAGGACCTACTACGCCTAGAGGCGTGTGTTTCACGACATCCGGTAATATCATAGTGTCCGATTTTGAAAACCATCGTTTGCTTATGGTAGATCCGACCCTATCGAAGGTGTTACACTGTGTCGGTCGTGAAGGTTCCGGTATCGGAGAACTAAATCGCCCCTCTGGCATAGTGACGGACGACGACGGACGTATAATAGTGGCTGATTCAAAGAATCACCGCGTTCTTGTGTTTACTTCTGAGTTACGTATTCTGTGGGCAGTCGATCTCAAGAGCCCCGGTTTAGACGATAAGGACCGGCCCAGCGACGTGGCCCTCACCCCCGAGGGCTACCTCGTTGTGCTGTTCGAGACTTTGCCCGACACCGCCCGCGACATCTCTTCCCACGGCAAGCAATACATTAAGGTATACTGACTGACTAGATACGTAAAAGTATAATTACATTGTGGACCGTAGGTCTCTTATATTATTATAATGTATTTTTTGTTTTGTTTAAGTTGTGATTGATTTCATAATGTGCCAATTTTATTATATTTGTGAAAATCCGGATCGAGCATAGCTTGTACGGAGAATTAGTATTTGTTCATGATTTACAAAGGTTTGCACAAATCGAATTCTCCTTAAATTCTTTGAATACTTTTGTTACCATATAATTTTGATTTCGTTTCCGTATTCGACTAGTCTTTAAGGGCCAAACGGTGTTTGCGATGAAGTAACGACACTTTTTGTGGCAGTTTATAGCTTTCATATATTAAATCATATCCATGAAACACCAAATCTAATGAACAGGACATACTTCGATTATATTTTTTATCGAACTCTTTATGCAATGCATAATAAATGAAACAAATCGTCAAGATTATTATTATATGATAAAAGATCACGATGTGATTTAAAAGATGTTTTTTATGTGAGATAATTTAAAATTAGCTTGAAAAGTATTCTTTTCCAAAATGTTACTTTTTGCGTTCTTTTACTTGTTTAATTAATTGATTATTTCAGACGCTAGAATGTAGGTTTTTTGTGAATTATTTTGCGTATTATAGATATTACGTTTTCTTTGCGGATTATAGAAGTGTGGCTATTTATTTTCGCCCATTTTTATTATATTATATTTAGTTTATAGTTAGCTATTTTCTCGACTGCGTTTAGACTTTTAAAAACTCGGTAGGGAAGGGGTGGAGACAACTGAGCTAAGAAATTAAATGCAATAAACTTTGAGACTGACTTTAGAAGACTGTCTTAAAGATGATGGCGGGGGTGGCGCGGCGCGGTGTGCGGGGAAGGCATCGCTCGATCGCGTAATGCAATTTTTTACCAATATTTAGGTATTATAAAATTCTTATGCACACCTTATTGCTACGTGATTCTTTTTTATTTTTATTATTTTCTGAAATTTATTTTGTTATCTTATGTAATTGGTAAAAAAAAATTCGACTGGATTTATGGGCTGATTTTATTTTTATATTTTAAGAACTGATTTAAACTGAAATAATTAGCTTCTAATTTATTATTTTTATGATAATCTCTTATAATTTAAACGAACTGAGTCTCGATGACTCTAGTTTAATTAGGTAATTGGATAGATATATGTTGCGGGGAATTAATTCTATCGATCACTTATTTCAGGAGGGCAGGCAGAGGATGCGTATATTGTAAAGCCCTTCCGTGCTTTTTATCCATTATTTGCTTTTTGTATTTCACTGCAGAATTCCATTAGCCACTAACTGAATGAGTTTATGAAATTATGTATGTATATTTCATTTAGACACAGATTTTAATTTGAACGCAAATTAACTATTTGCCAAAATAACAAGCACATCCCAATCTTGCCTGTCTTCGTGTGATAATACGTAGCAATTATTCAACGCGAATATTCGGCTAGTTAAAATATTTTAGCAAAATTCATCGTTCAAAATTGATTATTGTAATAAATTAACATAAAGTATATTTTATAATCTTCTAAGTATATCGAATGTATTCGATTTAACATGTGTTCAGTCTGTATGTGTTCACTATTTAAATGTAGGTTAGATTAGGGCCGGTCGGTTCCAGAACTATCATTATCTAGTTAAATTGCGTGCTGTAGGCTAATCGTTGAAGTACCGCTTCCAAAATAGTATTTAATTCTTAATATAATGTACGTTAACGTAATAGTATCGATGTTTAGTCACTGGTTTGCCTTGTCAGCACCACAGAACTAAGAACGTATATCCTATGGAATCCTATTAATCGTCCTATGAACTTATTCGCCTTTAGAATCTGTATCTTAAATACCAAAGCTATATATATATCAGTGTTAAGACACACGACCGTATAACCGCTTCTTAGATTATAAAAAATTAACAGTGAGTAGTTTGAGCTCATTAAAAAACAATGTCTCCCATATTCAAGCATAATTTTAGGTAAATTTAATGTTAGAATAACATTTTTCACGTTTTGTACTTAGGTTAAATTAGATTAAGTCGTGATGCCGTTTCGACATATAACTTCAAACAAAGATTCGCTATGGAGTACTGGGTCATTTAGTGATGACTTTTAGCAATAGATTTAATGAAGTATGGCTTGATATAGTGGAAATTATTGTTTGAAGTGAAATAAGTACTGAGGGACTAGCGCTCTATTAACGTTTTTGGGTATTGTTGTCTTTGCTTTGCGTCCCATAGTGTCGTGATTCTATCGGGCATTTATTTCACGAAGAAAATTGTACAGATGTTATAGAATTGATAGCAATAATTTGGCAGTATTATATAATTTAATTCTTAATTATTAATTTAAAACTGGTATTCAATAATTTAATAACTCAGGCCCCGGAATCACAGAAACAATAGAAAATCTATTGTGTCGTGGACCGATCGGGCCGTTCGGGGCTCAATGGGTTAAATAATGAATATTGTAAATTTATTAGCTCTGTGCAATTTTGTGATACATTGGTAAGTTTGTATAAAATAAAAAATATTCGGAACATAAAGCGTTACATATAAATTTTAAACTACCCACATGTTATGTAAGGCAAAGACAACAAATATATATTTAAAATGAACATGCAGTAGTTTGCGTCTTTTACGGTCAATTAGGGGAATTCCGCTAAAACAGTAGTTTTATACTAATTTTTATTTCATATCATAAATAATTAAAGTGAATATTACTTAATTTTTTTTTCAGTGCCATTATTAAAAGTATTATGTTATTTTTAAAATAATATGTTGCATGAAATGCATTTTTTTATATTATTGAAAGTTTTACAAAATTATAAACTCGAAGTCAGATCGATAATTATTTTTGTATTGACGACTGAATCTCGGTATTTTAGACAGTGATTTACAATTTTGCATAAACATTATTAAAAAGGATTTGCCAAGCAAATTCAAGTAAATATTTTGCTAATAACTTCATGGTATTGAATGTAGATTTTTCAACTTGCAACAAATCTTATTCATAATTTCTGGTCACGTAACAGAATCCAAACCACTGAGTAGTTTAATATTTAAATTACACAACAATTTGTAAATTATTTTTAAATAATCGTAAGTCTGGTTTTTAATATGTACTGATAACACATTTTATATGCAATTCATTCGGTCTTTGCATTCTGTTATCGCATCAGACGAAGAGAATCTAATTCTAAATAGTAAGTCTTGAAAATGACTGCTTAATGTTACTATTAAATATAATTTTTAGACTTTCATATGATTTTGTCATTAGTTATGTTTAGATTTATTTTGTTAACACTTTTCGTGAAGTGAATGGCCGGCGAGGTCTAGGGCAGATTTGATCGAGCTTCACTTTGAAACAAACTGTATGTTACACATACGTCTCGAACGTTCATATGGATCTGCTCTACCGCCTCGCCTCCCATTAACATGACCACTTTGTAAAAGTGAACCAAATTCGAAGCGCATAATATTTTGATGTAATCACCCAAGTCAGAGATTTGATCGCGAAACGATATTGTGAAATGTGACAGCTGCTAGCTACTAGCAGTATAAATGTGGTTTTGTGATAGATACAATAAAATTGAGAACTTATTCGAAGCGTGATGGTAATTTTTCTACGAAGTTTTTCGCCGTTTGAATTATTGTCAAACGCCAAAGGAACGCAATGTGGTTTCCTTATAAAACGGTGTTGTGGTAAGACGCAATACGATAACTGCATGAGTAATGTACGATCGTATGAGATTCTAGCGGATTGTATTGAGCCATTATATTTGTGCTATTTTTAATGTTAACTAGGCTTGCGTTGTGTTAGTCTTAGTGCAATCTCAGCCATCCATCTCCCCTTTCGTACGTTAATGACATAATATTATAATCGAACATTTATCGTAGTTAATGTAAACGTATTCAAAATACTCCTTCATAGCGCGTAGTGTGTGGATAAGCTTACGATGAAATCTTAGTAAAAATAGCAGAATAATATTGGAGGGGAGATGAATGTCGGCGAGTTTCTATTTAGTGTACTCGTAAGTAGTATTTTTGTATTCGTTCCTCGGTCGGACCGGTCATTATGTCTGGTCTGCGGGAAGATCACGTGTCAAAGTCATTTGTGATACGTCAGACATCTGAGTATGCCGAACCGTAAAGGTCTACGTACGAACTCTATACTCCC
Organism: Colias eurytheme; assembly: GCF_061535395.1. NCBI lineage: Eukaryota > Metazoa > Arthropoda > Insecta > Lepidoptera > Pieridae > Colias > Colias eurytheme. The sequence continues at coordinate 3,072,960 of NC_142995.1, read as the reverse complement.
AAAGCGTAACAAAAATGACTAGACGCGTGCATAGTTACATTAGACCGAAACCTACCTCACTTGCAAAAGCATAAAGACTGATATGAATTAATGTGTCGGTGGTCAGATCACTGCATTAGAAGTCTGTTGTCTACTAGATTAAGCAGAATTCTTACTCGTAATTACTTCACTTAAATTAAGCGTCCAATAATCGAGGCAAAATTTTTGTTGAAACGAAGTCGACAACAGTCTTTTTCTTTTATAATTATGTATATCTTACGTTACTCTCCTGTAATATTGTTGAAAGAAGACTGATATTTTATAAATGTTCCTATATTTTAATTTAGAATAATTTACTGCCTACCATATTTCATTTATTTTTTAACCCTTCGGTAATGAACGTTACTTTGACTCTTGTAATCTTATCAATTGTGCATGACGCTATATTATGTCATGGATTTTTTGAAAATTTTAATGCAATTTTGTATGGAAATTAATCAAGTGATTGATAAATAATGGTGTTTTATTTTAATCCCTTCATAACTCTTTTAAGTTTACTTGTGCATTGGCTTAAATTTAAAGCCTTAAATCAATTGATTAATGCATAGAATCACTTACTTACTTAATATCCTAAGGCCCCTAGCTGGGGCAAAGGGCGTCAACAGTACTCCGCCATGCGTGTCGATTTTGGGCAGCTCGTTTTATCTCGCTCCAGCACCTTCCAGTTGCTAACAAGATGCAGGGCGAAAGGCGAATTCTGCGCCTATAACTCAGAATCACTCACCAGGGAGGATACTCGAAACTAAACCGATCACACCACCTTATTAAGTTCTCAGTAATGGGTAGACCTATAAATCAATAATAATTAACCTACGTACACCTACCAGATAAATTGTCTCGCCTACGCGTATGCTCTACAGTTCCAAACATGCTTATAAAAAGCGAAAAAATTATTGTTATGACTCATGTATGACTATAACCATAATGCAAAGGCATCTTAATATATAAATCGCAAGAGTGACTGATCTATCAACGCACAGCCTAAACTACTGGACCGCTTTGGCTGAAATTTGGCATGCGGATAAGATAAATCATCCGCTAAAAAGGTTTCTTATACCTACATTCTTAGCTCTAAATGGGTGAAAGTTTGAGAAATTTTATTTTGACCACGCGGGCGAAGCTGCGGGCAACAGCTATACAGTAGATATTGGATTTATTTAATTATTAATATTGAGACCATAGAGTTATACATGGCATTAAAAATTAAAATAACATGTTTGTTTATGTTTTGATGTTATAGTCAAAATAAGTCCATGCCTAAATCTAATCAATATCTATCTATCAGTGAAATATAGTACACAGAAGGAATTATAGTAAAATCGAACATTCAATACGTATAATAGCATCTATTGAGTACTAAAAACTAGCTAAGAATAGTAAAATGGGTCACCATGTGAGTGCATTGTTCTCTAGTCTCGGGAGGTTTTTCGAGTATCCCGTAAAGAGGAAACCCATATGCTTTTACAGACAAGAGGACTTCACTGCTACGGGTAATTTTGTGGATACAATTCTACTGAGACGAATGTAGATAGGTTGAAATGCTATTCATGATCGTGATCAATTTTTAAAGTATTATTTTATTCGTTGTAAACCAAAGGCCTATAAAAATATATAATATGGTCAGCTGCGTTTTCCAAATCCTTTGGCTCGCAAATAAAAGTGAGATTCCATTAATAGAATGGCCAATTATAGACATTAAACCATTTCATGAAATGCGACTATTTCACGAAATTATCAATCATTTCATGAAATGAGCAAATCTACGATATGGCCACGACATATCCCCAAGTTATATTTCCCATATATTCCGACGCACTTACAATGAGTGATTGCCATAAAACACATTGCACACACCCTATAAGTTTTCTAATATAAATAAATAAAAAAAAGGTGAGCCGCAGAAAAAAGCTACAGAGATACAGAAAACCACGAAAACTGACTATGATAAATTGGTAGAGCTCTTTTATAAGCGACTGGCTGAGCAACGACAGTACAATCAAGTAAGAAGAATGATTTGTTTCTATAAACTACAATAGTAGTTACGAATATTATATTTTATAGGAATGAATTCGAATTTAGATCATAAGATATCATAGGGAGAGCCTAGCAGAGTATGCTCTACACTACACTATATACCTACTCTACTACGTCTACGGTCTAAACTCTACACTAGCAGGCTATTATACCAACCTTGTGTTTTGTGATTTTGCATATTGTTAATTAATGTAATATCTTAACTCCATATCTATCACTTGATCACCATTGTGAACGTAGCAGGTAACAGACCCCACAGTTGCTACAGCTAGGCTAACGGTAATCATTAAAAATCCTTAAATAATTAAATTACACGTTAAAACTGTAACGTTGTATCTACAGGAAATGAAAGAACAAGATCGTAGATGGAGCATGCAAAAGGTGGTAGAGAGATTTCCGGGCTGGAACGAAGTGACAATCGCCAATCTGCACAGCCTCTTTTTGCTTTTCGACAACCAATCGAACGGAATGCTCGGTTTTGATGATTTGTTAGTTTAATTACAGATGAACATATATTAAGGCTAAAGATCAAAATCATAATGCATAATTAATGCAGAAATACTAACAAAATATTAGCACCAAGAATATACATTTTCGCAGTCATCTTGCCAGTTGCTACCTACAGCATATAAGTCGACTACCATTTAATTGTTAGACCGTTCAAGGAGGTTGTTCTATTTGTTTTACATTCCACTGTTCGATCTATGGACACTGTTATAAATTAGAATACAAGTAGACGATTTTTTTAATGTTATTTAAATACTAGCTTTCCGCCCGCGGCTTTGCCCGCGCAGTCAAAGAAAAACCCGCATAGTTCCCGTTCCCGTGGGATTTCCGTGATAAAACCTATCCTATGTCCCGGGGTAAAAAGTAGCCTATGTCCTTTCTCGGGTATCAAAATATCTCTATACAAAATTTCATGCAAATTGGTTCAGTAGTTATGGCGTGATTGAGTAACAGACAGACAGACAGAGTTACTTTCGCATTTATAATATTAAGTATGGATTTTAGCTGCGCAGTTTTAGAGAGTTTGGGAGATGAGACTTCTATGGAAGTACGAAAAGAAAAATTCAATGCTGCTGACACGGATGTAGACGGGTGGATCACTTACGATGATTTTTTGTCGGTAATATATATTTAATTATTATGTATACTTACATCATATAATTTGTTTAGCTAAGTTATAAGTTGTTTACGGATTGTGTATGAACACTATAATAGATATAATATGACGTATAATATTTTAAGTGAGACGCGATCAATCTGATTTGTTAATCCACGTAACATATCGTATTTATAACTACATACTAATATATTCTTCTACCCTTTCCTTTATTATCTGCATATCATAAATCGCCTTATCTTTTTTGAAATTTTATTTTCCTTAGTTGGTGTACAACTTCAGTCCTCAAGAAGATGGCCAATTGACTGGACTGGCTCAACTCTGTAATGATGTGGCTGATAATATACAATTTGTAAGCAATTTGACTGTAGGCGAACAACTAGAATATGGCTTGTTCTAAAATAACTAATGTTCTATGTTAATGTTTGGAATTAATAAAAAATATTTTTTTAAATACGAATTTTATTTGAAAACAAAACCTTATGTCCCCTAATAAAAGATAAACCGAATAGGTACCTACCTACATACCTATAATAAGATAATTTAGCCGTTACACTTGCAATTTTTTTCTAGCCATGAGCATTTCAAAGTCAAACACACAATATTAAAATATGAAATCGTTAAAACCTAGGTACCAATATGTCCAAAATAAATAAAACCACATTCATGTCACACATACATTTATTATCATCAATACAATTAGTATCTAGGTGGTCTATCATCACTCAAGGAGTCCACATCACTAAGCTCATTCAGAGCGGGATCGCAGGCGAGGCAGCTGCTGCCAATGTCCTTCCAACACTCGTCACAGTATAGGAAAGGGCATTTGACGTTTTCGCACGAGTGCCATGAATCTGAAATGTTTTCTGCTGAAAAAATTGTATGGAATTGCTGAATAAAATGTCGCTTGCGCTTAGATTATGTTAAAACTAGCTTTCCGCCCGCGGCTTCGCCCGCGTTTTCAACGAAAAACCCGCATAGTTCCCGTTCCCGTGAGATTTCCGGGATAAAACCTATCCTATGTGTTAATCCAAGTAACCCTCTATATGTGTGCTTAATTTCATTGTAATCGGTTCAGTAGTTTTTACGTGAAAGAGTAACAAACATCCATACATCCATACTTACAAACTTTCGCCTTTATAATAGTAGTAGGATTAGAGTGAGTTATATTGAAATCGATAAAGTATTAAAGGTTACTAGCTAGCTTCTCTTATTCTTGCATGATCTCTTACTCTTCTCACTATGTTTTTGCAAGCAATGTATCTATTTACCTAATGTTGTGATGAGACAAATAAACTTATATTTTATTTATTTATTATTTACTATTCTTGTGACGTCTTCAACGTCTCTTATTTAAAAAGGGATTTAAAATATGACTCCTTATATGATATAAAGTTTACGTGACTAAAATTTATTGTATTTCCGCTTTAATATACTCAATCAATTAATTCAGTTAAGTACCTTATTTGAAAAATAACATAATTAAAAAAACACTACTAACGATTTCGTAATCTGTGCCATGGTTCAGTCTCCTCACAAATGAGACATTTCATTCTAGCATGAGGTAAAGCGCCAAGCCAACCCAAAATATGAGGAAATTTCATCCTCAGGCTCAAAAGGTTCTCCCCAGAGAGGTAATGTGCTCGGACTGCTTGCACTGCCTTTCTGCGTAACGTCTTTTGCATTTTCAAACGTTTCTTCAAAATATCGTTGTACAGATGCATTATTCTTTGCTTTTCTCTATGAGGATAGAAGTAACTGCAGATTAATCTGAAATTGTTCCCATTTATTAAAATTCAGATTACGTAACTAAATGAAAATACGAAATGAATACGATATAAAAATGTTATGACGATTAAAAGGTGCTTCTAGAAGAAGTCTTATTGAATAAATAAATGTTTGAGTTTAAAAATAGCATGCCTAAAAAGTTGAAAATATAATCAAGATAGTTATCACTCAAAATAATTATTCGTGATATTTTACCAGTTACATAATCTCTTGAAAACATAAACTTTGAACTAACCGTCTCAATCTGAGTGTGTAAGGGTTCGTAAACAATAGCAAAAGAATCCAAAGATATCCGCCGTATATTTTGACGTAAAATAGGGCCGGAATAGCGCGCGGCTGCGGAAGACATTCTTCATTCGTTATTGACGTTTTTACGTTGATAGATTTTAGTTCATCTACCAATTTCCGCAACATGTCTGCGACGAAGCCTGCACCTTCCACCTAAACCGACCAAAACATTTAACAAAATGTATTATAATGGACTTACTAAGTACGACAAATATCATTGTCAGTCAATGCCATAAGTAATAAAAAAAACCTTATTTTCAATAAATTGTTACTATTGAGAAACACACGTTCATAAGCCTATTTGTGTTGGTATAACAAATCTGAAATCATTCTAAAACAGTTACCTCCATCTCCACGTCTCCCAATCCATTAACAGGTTCGTTATCAACAGCATACTGTCTCACAACATCAAGTGCTTCATAGAACAATCTGTCCAGCATCACAAAGGTTGTTGCTGTGATCGCTTCCAGCGTAACTTTTAGTATTTGTGTGAACAACTTGCTACGTTCTGATGGAATATAGGAAGTGGAATACACGTCAATATATCTGTTCCTCTCCATCTAAAATTGTATTTACAGATAATCTTGCGTAGATTTTCCTAGATACAGCTATTATTTGATCTTACCAAATTTTAATCGCGATCCTATCAACACATAATAATACTACAAAAATGAGAGCTAACAAAATTAAAAAAAATGTAATCCCTTAATATGTCTGCCCAATTGCCCATAAGTTATAGAGTAGATAGAGACCTTTTTCAGAGGTAAAAGTGTACACTGAAGTTTCCTACGACGCCTTTGATCAATCCTTTTGAAGTAACCAGTAATGTAAACATTATCATAATTTATACTCGTCAAATAAAGATCGTGATAACTTTGTGCGGATATGAGCAGTCGTAAGAAAAGGAGAGCTAAGCATATATGAACCCCCAGCACCACTATTTTCACTATATTGTATTTTTCTTCAAATGCCTGTAGAACTTTGAGGCTTGTTTCCTTAGCATCCTGAAAATGTTATCATGTCTTTGGTATTAAGATTACCCATATAAATACATTTTTTCCAATTTTCTATAGTTTCTTAGCTCTACGTACCTGATAATTCTTCACTTTCCTCTCAATAGTTTCTAGAACGTTTACTTCTGTTAAATTTGAAATTATTTTAGTAGAAGTATTCTTAAGATAATGATAGCTTTCTCCAAGTCGAGGATTGAACTGCAATACAAATTTAATGTTACCGTTGTCATTTGTCGTGCAGTTAAAGGACTGTACCTAAATGTATTCTCAAAATCACCTGTTCTTCGTGACACACGGAGTGTCCAACAAAAGGTCTAATATTGCAGATATTGTGAAGCATCAAAGGCCAGCACAGTGCTCCAGCGTATATAGGGATACTATCATAACACATATTAAAAGAAGAAGAGAAAATCTCCATGCAATATAAAACTGCACTAGACATTTGCCTCTCGCAGCGATATTCCATTTTTTTCGCGTAGTTTTTCTCATAAAACATTATTTCTGTATCATTTGGCAATATTCTAAAAAGATTTTGTTACATTAATAATTGAGGAATACGTTTTTGTTTGTTTTTAATTGCCTAAACACAAGGAAAACTAAGTAGCTAGGCTACAATTTTTTTTAAACTAACTTATATTTTTCTTCGAGATAATCCGAGTGATGTTTGAACTCGAACATGTCGTCTACGAGATCGTTTGTTGGTTTTGTCTTGAGAATTTCATATGTATTCTCCATTTCTATCTCTATTGGCCTCACTACTTTTCTAATTGATCTGTAAAATACAATCTTACAACTCAGCTAGGTGTTTAATATATTAAAAGGCGCCCATTCATATAATCGCTTCCTCTGTTTGGAATAAGTATTATTAAAGTCCAAAAAGAAAATAGCCTTAACAGTTTTACGAACCTCAACGTACCTTTGAATTCACCAATTTCCGTCTTCATACTTAAAAGAGCTCGTCTAACAGGAGTCGCAATGAAAGAGTATCTAAGTTTCGTGAGATTGAAAGAGAGCTGAGTGCTGCAGGCAAACACACGAACAAACTCTTTGGCATTCAGTGCCATATTTGTTATTGGGCCTAGGGAGTGCAAATATCTATAGATATAATTATATTATAGCACTTACGTGCAAATAAAAAGAAATCCGTACATTTTTTGTTACTTTGCAAACTACATAATATTATTATGTTTTGTAGGAAATTTGAATTTGTAACGGTTTTTCTAGAAACGCGGTTTATCAGAAGTAGGTAATGTTTAAATATACCGATATTTGTATATTCTATATTGTATGAATTATTTATACCTTTTTTACATCTCAAATAACAAAATAAATTACCGGCCACTACGTAAGTGAGAACCACCGCCTTCAATATCCCGCGACCAGCCTTGCCGCAGTACATAGGAAGAAGCAACAGACTAATACTTCGTATTTGTATAGATGTAGCGTTTCCTAAACCTAAAAATACATATGGTACATTTACACATTTGTGCGTGATACGAGGCGAATAATGAACCCGAAATACGAATGTGTAAAAGTACTATTAGAATGTATCAGATCCATGATTGTCTTTTTTTAACTAGATGGTGCAGTCAGCACAAAATAATAGTGCTAACGTAGGCACTATCATGTATCAAATGGTATGGTACTTGGTACTATGGTATAGCTTGACCGCAACCGCTGTACCGCGCGCAGTAAGTGCGGTGAGGCGGGGACAGGGTAAGAAAGAGCACGAGTTATAAGTAAGAAAGAAACGGAACGGTCGGCACTCTCCCCCGCCCCGCCGCGCACATACCTATACAGCAGTACAGCCACTGCGGTCAAGCTATAGCTACTATCGCGATTATAGAAAAGTCACACTAACCTAATAATAAACTTAAAATTAACCCAATGGGATACCCGATATCATCAGGCAAAATATCCTTTAATAAAAAACGATAGTAAAGTTGTCCAAGACAAAATCCTGCTATGAAGGCTAAGCACCATTTCAATTTGCGTCTTCTATGGCTATCCGAAAATATTAGACAATTTAAACATGGGCATAAATAACGCAATAATCCTTTGGAAAAATACTCTAATCGCTCAAACAGGACCATTTTTGGCTGCCAATAAATTAATATTTAATGTCAATATCTTTCTGACAAAAATGTTTTTTCAGTACGAAGATGTATGACTATGGTCTGACAGTTCAATTAGAAATCGTAAACAATATAATATCTGTACCTATCTTTTTAATCTGTAAAAGTATTATAGAAAAGAAGATTGCTTTGAGAATGAAGATATGGGCGTGATCGAGGCGTGATGTTTACAAGCACAATTTACAAGTATAGGTATAGGTTAGGTAATTTACCAGATTATGAACAAATATTTTACTTTATTACTATAATATAACAGCCAATAACAGCCGATATAAGCAATAACTTAGAGCAATAAGATAAAAAATAAAAGAATCATAATATTTAATAAGAAATTTATTTTCGGTTGAAGTTTAGTCTTATAAAATTCAAATATCCAATACATTTGTAATATGAAAACTTGAGAACAGTCGACAATTATTGTAGGCAATCGGAAGGTAATGAATCGAGGCATTTTAAATGCAATTTTAATAAATAAAATAAAATATATACATATTAATCTTACTAAACACTGACCAATGACTCAATTGTCTTATGAATGCAATAAATAAAATTTGTTAGCAATTTTAAAAAGAAGTCGTGTTTGTATGATTGGAGCTTACAATAAAAATGCAAAATGTAAGAAATTATAATAAATATAATATGGCAAAACAGTTTCGTTGTTATTTTATTCATTTTGTGCAACTATTCGTAAACAAAAATACGAAATTCTTAGAAAACAGGCGCTAAGTGCGCGAATTTTATGAGTAAACTGTAAAGTATTATATTGCCAATTTTTATTTTATTGAAATCGAATGCATCATTGAATTAATTGCCGCAATGGACAGTATACATGTAAATGCCTTAATTTTAAATATTTCTAAATTAGTCTTATATTTTATTCGCAAAGAAATGACGTATTTTCAATATTAAATCTATTTATTGCTTTTTAACACTGAATTAATAATTTATAACAATATTCAACAGATTTTTCATTACAACCGATGCACGATGTCATCGCATGCAATCGAAGAAGGCATCATAAAGGCTGTGACAAATGCACAATGCAATATGAAATCGTCAAGCGGTTTTATTAATAAAAAGCCATTTTATTATAATTCTTGTATGAAATATCATGTCGTTTTTATTTTAGTTTTATTTTTCCACATTTTTTGATGCGAAATCTTTGACGCAAAATAAACAACGAGACTTACAATCACGCACAAAAATAACATAAACTCTGCCTACGCGTCTATTTAGCAGAGTTTTTCTACCGAGCGTATACGTGACTTTGAACCTTACTGCGACGAAATAAGGTGATAATTTGAATGTTTTATTTCAGTGCTCAGATATTATTTGACCTTTTAATAGACCATGAGTCTAGTTGTTTATAGTACGTCAATGCAAAAAGTTCCCATTTTTAGCAGTCTACGCGAGCGCAGTGGGCGGGTCACCGGCCGTGTCTTCTGTGACTTCAGTGACCATGGGTTCATCTTCATCGGGGATTTCTAACACTTTTGGTCCGTATAGCAAGAGGTATGCACAGTGCCAGTCACCTGGGAGCAAATACGATTTATATGAGTCGGATTGTTAAGTACAGATTATTTAATAATATTATCATTTAATAATATATATAGCCATATAGCCATATATAGCCATAGCCAATTTATCGAGGAAGGCTATACGCTATATATCATTACGCTAAGACGAACCTGAGCGGAGCCAAGCGGGTGAAACCGCGAAGCGCAGCTAGTTACTTATATTTCTATAGCGAGTAATTATTTAATAATCACCTTACCCTTCCACTTCCCTTTACACCCGACTGCTATATTTCTTTGTAGATAGGTTTTAGGTATTTTTTCTAACTTATCTCCTCTTCTCTATAAAGTCGTCGCACTCCACGTAGTGCCCGGAGACGAGCGGCTACACACACCTCTACACACAACACACATGTACACACACACACACCTCCGCCGCTCAGCTTCAGCACCTCCTCCTCGGTGACGGGCGTGACCGCGTCGTCGTCGCAGCGCAGCCAGCCGGCCCCGCGCGCGACCCACGCCACGTAGTGCCCGGAGGACGACGAGCGGCCGCGGTGCGTGAGCACCGCCTGCAAGCGGTAGTAGCCGCTGTTGTTGCTGCCGATGTCTGTTAAGGCAATCATAGATAAAAAGACGTGTGGCACTCGGAAACTGCGTGAAATGTTAGTCACTGGAACTTCTAATGTATGGAGGCGGGCGTTGGCACCTGTGCCACAGCTTTTTTAAGCTTTTATAGGTGCCATCGTTCATAAAGTTTTTGTATTGTGTGTTTTTATTGTTCCAAATAAAGAATTATGAATTTTGAATTTTGAAGGGCCGATATAAATTCACAAAGGCCGATAATAATCGGTCCCCAGGGCCGAAACTGTCAACCATGCGGATGACACCATCAGAGGCGGCTCGCCCTAAGGAGCGCTGGTGCAGTGAACTCCCATAAATAATTATAATAAAATCATACTCCTTAATTTCATTATTAATATTAATTATTACTATTTAAAATCAATCGTAATCGTAAAAAACTACTGTCAATACCAATGAATATATCCATAATTCCATCATTCCATACACCTGCATAATACTGTATTATACAGTAACGCGCGAAGCGGAGCGCTCACGATTGCGCTCCAATGAAAAAATATTTATTACATTTCCTAATACGAAATCCAATAGGAGTGAAAGAGAGGGTTTGCCAGTGCCCTGCGCGCGTGAAACAGAAGATTTTCTATGGAAAAATAGCAAAATTCGGAGCGCCGCTCCCGCAAACGTTGCCGGTTCGTTTTTACCGCCGCGCCTGGGCGCCCGTACACAGGACAGCGATGTTGCCACTCTCTATATTATAAACACTCGACTCTCGAGTCAACTTCAATGCACGCGCGCGAATGCAAATTCGGGAATTTTCTAATTAAAATCATAAGATACGTGTTGAAATAGTCTGTAGTTATCAGTATTACTTGTGAGTGTGAAAATGAACAATTATAATGTGGCGTTCATTAAAAAGTGTGTTAAAACGTTACAAATTCGGCTTGAATTGAAAGCTAAGGGACTGCCACGGCCTGAACTTGACCTTACGCAAAAATGTACGACAAAAACGAAAACATATACGTGTGTTTAAATCCGAACAATATTATGTGAAAACACCGTGGTTGTATGGTTGTGATGAAAGCAACAAAGTGTTTTATTTCAAGTGAACACCCATAAAATTTTGTCACGAGCCGCCTCTGGACACCATCCCGGGCACCGCAGCGCGCCCGCACACATCGCACTCGTCACACGCACCAAATTTCATGACGTCATCCGCGCTAGCTTGTGGAATCAGTATACCTACAGGATTTTATGGAGATGCTGATCGTTCGGCGCGGCGCGTCATGGCAAAAACCGTCACGTCATGGAGTAAGGCGACGATTTTGTTATGTTTGAATCTTCCCAAAGAAGTTTCACTTCTGACACTAAACGCAAAGGCAAGGCAAGGGCAAAAACGCTCTTTTTTTCTATTCGTTAATACAAGAATTGTAGTCGTTACTATCATTAATTAGCCATCCCTACGAGCTTCATCTGAATTAAACGAAAAATTTAAAGTATATCACTCAAGAATAATGATGCCTTATACTGGGGAAATAATTTTAAAAAACAGAAAAATTATAAATAGAATCGATCTATTTCAGCGTAATTTATTTTTTTAATTTTTTAATAGAAATAATTAATTATATTTTAATAGTGCCACTCACCGTCTTCAAACCAGTACGGCATTATTTTCTTTTTCCTGACGTTCTGATTGTCACCTTGGTTTTTGTTACGCGCGGCAAGAGACGTTTCCACGGATGCATCTTCAAGTTCCTGTAAAACAATCACAATATTATTTTTAATTTAATTTAAAATAAATAGTCTCAAGTGTAATTATAATTGTTCAAGAGATATTTTCGGAATAACAATTTTTTATTAATATTATTTTGCTCAATGAATACACCATTATTAAGTTTTTGTTGTTAAACTTTTCACTTAGAGAACGTAACATATTTTTATATGTTACGTACTCTAAGTGAAAAGTGGAACAAACCTATACTGTATTAGAAAAACGCATTCAAATATGTACCTTAAACTTATTCCGCATAGGAGTCAGTCTCTCTTGCAGTTCCGGCGAGCAGAGTTCATACACATCTAAGTCCAGAGGGAATTTAACATCTTTGAGTATTTTCGCATTAATCGACTCCTTCTCTTTGTAGTAGAACCTCACGAATTGCACTGTCAAGTACGCTGGTAGACGACTTATTTTGCTCTGAAAATAAATAACAATGTATGTAAAAAATATGATAATAAATTTCTGTTACAACTTACAAGTAAGCTTCACTCGCGTCAATCGAAATTATCCCCAATCCTAAACTTTACCAAATTTCATAAAGATCTGATCTGACCATTTTTAGTTTAAAGCCGCCTTAATAAGCGACTAAGCAAAATTTGGCTCACAAAACGTGACTCAACATCTAAACAACGTACAGCAACGTCGTACACAACAGTGCGCGACGTTGCCAAATGGCACGCGACGGTTCCAGCTTGCGCGACGTTGCCACCTGGCGCGCAATAAGTCAGAAGGTAGTAGAGCGTACACAATAAAATTTGTAAACAAAAGTTTCACGATAATTTTCAATCTGATGAACGTCATGTTGTACAACATGTTGTGCGCCAAATTTTTTCTGTGGAAACGTCATTTTAGAGGAATAAATTGCTTGGAAGTTGCAAATTGCAATGATTATGATCGATACAGAAATTTTGTTAAGGCAAAATTTTAAAATTAAATAAATTCCTAATAGTTTCTGTAATACTCACTGTTTTCGTATAAACAGCATCCCTTCCCAGTGTCTGTGACAGTTTCGTGATTTGTTCTGACATTTTCTGTAAAAATAAAAAATGTTACCTAACAAAAAGCAAACTGTAGGAGCAGGAGATAAGTAATATATTTTTTCATTATAAAGAAAACCTGAACAGGATGAAAACTATAAACTAAATCCACTCACAGATCTTAACCCAGACTGCAGATACTTGACATCTTGCGAGATAAAACAGGACAGTTGTAGGAAAGACTCAGACGATTTGGTTGGTGGCTCGTCCGCTTCACTACACACTAGTTCCACGTCGAGGGTGCCGCCGAAATATTTCTCGATGAATGATTTGCTGTAGACAAATTTTTAGTATTAGCTGTCTATCAACGACATACTTGCTAAAGAGTTGGCTACTTTATATTATTTATTAATTAATTTAATGTACACGCCTGTATATTGATACATTATGAAAGTATGCACAAAATTTAGTAGGTACATAATACATATTATGTCCCTGTAAGTAAATTGAGTATATCTATGTAATATTATGACTATTCATAATAAAATGAAACATATTATTCTATTATAATTATTGTATTACATCACATTGTGCTTTTATTCATTAATTCTTTATAATAAATCATACTACAGCAACATTCTCACACACACAATCACATATAACATACCTCTCTGGTGCGGGCATGGGCAGCCTCATCCTCAGCGCTCTAACAATCTCCGTCCAACATTCCGAAGCATCCTGCTGCGCTAGATGCCCATCGGAGCCCCACTCAGCGAGTCTTGGTGCTGCATCGTGAAGCGCTTGCAGCAGACGTGCAGCGGCTGCAGCACATGAACCAGCGCCACCCCCGTCTAATGCTCGCACTGTGTCGCTCAGCGCTGATGTTAGACTACCAGCAGTTCCGCCTCCAGAAGCTGTGCATACAATTTCATGTTTTATTCATGTGATAATATAGAAAGCATAGATTTTGAACCAGTTTCAATGATATTTAAATTCTGATTATATGTATTCACATTTATGTAATCACAAATGTTTTATCCGCGTTGCCCCACTTCAATTGGTCTTAGAGTGATGATATATAGATTTCCTCGGTAAATTACTGAAATAATTTTTTATACTGGATCTGTAAATCCTGAGATTAGCGCATTCAACCAAAAAAACAAACACTTCAGCTTTAAAGTATCTAGTTATTAATATTACAAAAACACAAAAAAAATATTAAATTTTTTACTGTTACAAATAGATTATTATACATTTGACCTTTTGCCGCTTACAGAGGTGATTGGATGAGCAATACATCTAAAAGACATCCTTGAGATTTATTTACAAATATTATCTGGCATAAGTGAAGTCCCGTGTCCCCTAGTGGGGTAAGCGGCAGATGTATTATGCATACATCTGATCAATTTTTTTTAGGGAGAAGTAGGTGATCAGCCTTCTGTGCCCTGCCAGACCGAGACATTTTTTTTTTCTTTGTCTCCACCGGGAATCAACCCAGGACCCCTCGGTTCTACGCTCACGCGTCAACCACTGAACCAAGGAGGCGGTCAGGTCATGGTCTGGCATAGCATAGCAATTTTTAAGCTTTAGTTCATTTCGTATACATAATAAACATTCATTTAAATCAATAAGTAACTTACATTGGTCATAATTGAGTAAGGCATTTCTAAGTTCTGGGACTGTCTTAAGGCACTGTACTGTTGCATTCATGTAGCATGTGTTGCCTAAATTGACCAGACCCTCTGGTAGATCAAGCTGCAAAAAAATGAGATTGTCAATTGGCAAATATTCTCCTCAATTGTTATATTATATTTAATCTGCGTTGGTTGTGTAATACAAATAAAAAAAAAATATTGTGGTAAACGTTTTTTTGTAATGTTGTTTATTAACTATAATAACAAATATGAAAATATTCAAATTATGCCACTATAGAAGTGTGCATGCAAACATATTGCAAGTTGATAGAACATAAATAGTCTATCATATTTTTAAACATGTATATTTGTTATTCTGTTGCCAAACACCATATTTATACAGCAACATTTATCTTTTTATTTAGTTACTTACAGCAGTAGCCAGCTCTGACTCATTCATGTCCTCCACAAATTTGGTTTTTTCCACTGGCGCGGAGGGCACATCTTCCTCTTTGCTGCCCATAACCAGCACTAAGGCATTCTAAAACAATCATTAGACATATATCAGATAAAGGCACTTCCTGCTATCTGTCCGCTATATGATTGATCAAATCAATATAAAATATGCATTGGATTTTGATGTGGTTTCTATTTATAACATTAATTTTTCCAATTGGAATACACCAATAAGTATTACTTTTTCATGTCTTTATAAAAACAGCATACTCACATTGGTAAGTTTAAAGTTTGCCCAAGAATCATCTCGTAAGGTGACACCTTTGCAAACTACTTTTTGTCTTTCAGGTTGTACGCCAGTTAAGGCAAAAATTTGTGCCTTGAACACAACTGGATCGTCATCTGTGTTGACTTCCACACCAGGGAATGTCTCCTTACCCCATTTTACTTTTACTGTTGAAAGAAAGAAATAAATTACTCGCGATTTTAAACTATGTTTGTATAGTCCAAACCGTAATTCAATCATTTGATGGATTATACTTCAAGCAAAATGAATATATTCTAGAAATAAAAAGCATCTTTCTGCGAATCAACAAAGCCGGCATTTTATTCGTGAAGTCATCCTTGACATTATTTTTGCTCTAGAAGAAACTCGTTATGCCTATTTATGATTTAAATGAAACAAATAATCAGCACTGCTTGGAACCCTTCGAAGCATCTACTTTGTTCCTAAGAATAAAACAAAAGTTCTAAAAGTGTTTCTTGTATTTAGAAACATCTTTCTAACCTAGAAAATACTAAAGTGATTAAGCAAATTTGTTATTTCGAAAGCAAAATCACTCACCAGACACCTTAGGCATGGTTTATGTTTCTTAAAATTGCTTTTTATTTGAAGAAAACAGAAAGTCCAACAATGTAAACTTATATTTTGAAAGTCACGATTTACTTGATTTGCAAGTTGACAGACGTCACAAGCGAAATCAGCAGTTTAAAAAGTTTGCCAACAACTGCGTTCGAATACTCGTATCAATTTATGCACAAAATCATCAACACAAAGTACCTAATCATCGAATAAATTATAAATAATAACTTCAAACCATCTTATAACTAATTTAAAGCATGTAATAATATTTTTATGATGCTGTATCAAAAATTTCAAGGAGCAAAGATTAGTATTTTGGTGAATAAAAAATATAATCGGAAAGTACTAAGATAAGATTGTAAAAATTATTTTGCCATCATAAAACTACACCTCACTCTGAGCCTCACTCAACTCATTAGTAATATTATATACCTAGTGCTATTTATATTGCACGCCTCATAAGCGAAGCGTTGAGGTGGGTACTACTGTCACTTCGCGCAAAACATCTGATTTTTCGAACTTAAAATGTCTTTATGTATCATAAATTGCACTTGTAAGATAATACATACACACACATATTAAGAAAAAACACTATTTTTAACGTTCATGATATTTTTGATGTAATTTTTGTTATTTAAACTAGTTAAAAAACAGTTTAAAAAAGTTATGTCTTGGACGTCCGTGTGTCTGTATATGTGCGGAGGATTTTCTTGTTAACACGATAGCGACCGAAATACTTTACTAATCGAGTCTTTTTTTTTCTCTTACGCTTGAGTATGCTCAGGAATAGAACCCTTTCATTTTTCAGGGTCTGATTCGATGTGGTTTAATTGTTATTAAATAAACAAAAATAATAATTAATAAATAATTATTAAAAAAAATTATGAGGCGTGCACTTTTGGATTTTCCAAACTATATTTTTATCTCTGTTCAATATGGGCGAAGAAGCTAGTAAGATAATAAATAGGAACATTACATTATGATCTCACCTCATATTAAGATCTCATGCACACCCAATGTGCACACCCACGCATTTTCATCAAAAGAAGGAATTGTTTTGTAACAATTCTCATCGCTGCTTCGCTCCTATTAATTATAGTCTTGGAAGATCTAATTTGTTTTCAGTTATTGTTTTCATCCAAGTATAGACAAATCAACGAAACAAAAATGATTCAAATTCGTTCAGCAGTTCGTGAGGTAAATAGATTTCTGAGGTACCTAGTTACCTACTAGGTTATATTTGTCTATGGTACCTATAAGTATACAATTAATTACATTTCGCTCAGTTATTTTCAAACTTATAAAAAATCACAGTGCAATCAAATACAAACTAGCAAAGTATTTTGTTATTCCCAAGGTTCTATGTTACAAATTTGGAAATAGATTATGTTAAATAGCCGTAAAAGCGTAACAAACGGACAGAGTAACTTTCCCATTTATAATATGTAGAGGCGAAACTTAACAAATTTTTCATAAGGATATTGAAAAATATTACCTACGCCTGGTACGAAATATGCGCAAATAACCTAATACAATTTTACTGTTTTCTAAAGGAGTGAATAGTGATATCAATAGAATGCTACAAATAAAAATAATACTATAAAAAATGTAAATCAATATTTTATACGCTTTATTAGCGTGATAATAAATTATATTTTGTTGTACTAACAATTTAAGTAGTATTAAATCTAATAGTACTATACCTACATACTAAAAACTAGACCGTATTGAATGATACAAAATACAAAATATACATATTATGAAACTGTAATTATTTTTATTATCAAAAATGAGAATAACCAGGAAATGAGCTTTGGTAAATATTTTTCAGGAAAGCTCTAATTTAAAAGAAGTAGGTATATTTTGTTGTATATCTATACCAATATTATAAAGCTGAAGTTGTTTTTTTTGTTTGTTTGAACGCGCTAATCTCGGGAACTACTGTTCCGATTTGAAAAATTATTTCGGTGTTAGATAGCTCATTTATCGAGGAAGGCTATAGGCTATAGTAGGTATATCATCACGCTACGACCAACAGCAATGGAGCCACGCGGGTGAAACCGCGCGGAGCAGCTAGTTATTGATAATAAACATTATTAGTCAGGTGTTAATCAAACTTACATCGATTCAATAACAGCAATGATGGTAACTAACAGTTACATTACGAAACATAAAGGAAAGCTTTATAATTAGTTTAGAGGCAGATCCCCAAGCTGCGTTCGTTCGATGAACTTTCGCGACGAAGCCTGTGGCCACAGATTATACAGGGCCTGAGGTTGCGCGCGCGACGCCCGCAGGCTGTAACCACTACATTGAAGTTTGAACATTCACACGCCATGCGCATGCGCATGCCGCTAGTCAGTTTCCACACTAATTTAAGAAAGTGAGCACGTACTTAACTTTTGTGTGTGTTATTTTATAAATTGTGTAAAGTTGTGTTGTGTCGTGTGTGTGGATTGTTACGGCATGGTGCATCCGTACCAAAGCTTTAAGTAAGTTCGCGAACTTTAGCGGACCATTTTTAATTATGCATGTGAGATTCTTGGTGACTGATGATTTCTTTATATTTTATTGGCAATTATTGTTGAGTTTCCAATTATTATGAAGGTTCACAAGTGTTCGGTCTTTTGTGAAGCAATTAAGTATACATTTTTAATTTAATTTATAAGTTGTACTAGGTAATCAACGTCCGCTTCGCTAGGTTTTCAAAACAGCGTTTAATGTACCTATTGATTAGGAATAATTATTATTTTAGTAGTTAGATCATTTAGAAACTAGAAAACGCGGTATTAGCACTATTCCTAGCTAATACGTATATATCGGCACCTTCTAATGCATTTAACATTTTGTTCTCCATTACCTTTTGGATTGTATAATATAAAACGGCAAACGCTGTACCCCGCATTACCGCCGCGGGCAAAAGCAAGTAGGTAAGTAGTAGCACTGCAAAGTATCATCAAAATCGACAGATTTTTACTGAACGCAGTAGTTTTTGCGTGAAAGAGGTACAAATATACAGCACATAACACATTTTTTCAAACTTTCGCGCGTAGGAAGTACGGTCGAAATTCATATTACCTATGCGAATTTCAGAAAGTATATCTAATATTATGATTATTGCACCAAATACCAATAATTATTAACGAAAATATCAAACACGAATTACTTAATTTTTACTTATGGATCTTCATTCCCAAAATTCCAAATTAATTAGCATTGTTAATTAGTGGAAGTTTTTTCTAGGTAGGTATGTCATGAGTACTGACAAAGAATATAATTAATCTGTAAGAGCTTTATGTCACAGAAATCAGAATACGTCTGCGTCTTAATAGTAGCTACTATAATAGTAGCTATAACCACACTATAACCACAGTCCACAGCTATAACGCTGTTTATGTACTGTATCGATTAAATATCAACACAATTAGATACCTATTATGAGTAGGTACCTACCTGCCTACATAAAATTATTTTCTTAGCTGGGTAGGTACGTACGAGGTCAGAGCCAAAGCTAGATAAATAACAAATACAATATCATTTTCTCATTACTTTTTAGAAGCAATGATTAGCATCAAACAAGAAGCATAATATTCGTTATAAACGCACATTATGTTCATTAAAATCATAAAATATGATCTCGATCTCTGATGAGGGATCTCGAAAAAAGGACAATAGCTTCAAATAGCTTGTGAGCTTTTAAATACCTAACCATATATTATGTATTGTGTTTTCCAGTTTCATAGAGCCTCATTGACAATGATTGTTGGGAATATAAAAGTCTCTAAAATATGAAAAAATTGGTATACTTACAAAAAGCGAACACTTCAAAAATGTACCTTCAGCAATGCAGGTATTTTGAGAACAACATTCTCCACAGAAAGCATTTCCGCAAACAAATAATTATTGTGATTACGAATACGAACATGAAATGTAATTTAGGGCGACCATCTTTCGCTTAATTACACGTTCAATGTGAACTCAATTGTATTTGTTATAAATTATTTCCTGGTAGATTTCGGATATGTATAATTATATGAGCACAATACAACAATTCCGCTGTAAGAAACTGCCACTATGTATATTGCGATTGTAATTAATAAGTTGTAGAAGGTCGTCAAGTCGCAAAAAGCATCTGACGAGATGTGGACGGAGATATCAGACATAATAATGTCAATGGAAATAAGTAATGCTAGTGCTTACACCCGGATTCACTTGCATTTACTTGCGTAAGCGCGCTCTCCATTCCATTTTATTTTGTTTCCGCTACAATAAGCTTTAAGCTTCTCCGAACAGAGAGCTTCAACTTAATAATGCATAATACATACTTAGATTATTAGATATTTTATTGAAGTTATAACACAGGTTATAATATGAAGAATATTTCGAATAAAAAATCATTCGTTCCAAAATACTTATCTACGTTTTAGTTATGAAATATCTCTTCAAAAAAATGTGTACCCAAGTACCTATGTCGTTTATTTAGACGTATAAACGTAGGTACATCAATGAGTTTCTTAGTATTCCTGTTGTAAGACGGTTAAAGTTATCGTAATACGCGACAAGCATATTAAATTAATAAGGTAGAGATACCAAATATCTCGCCTTTCGTAAATATCACATACTTAGTACCTACATACCTATTTGTCTATATTAAAAAACATGTGGTTCTTAGTAAATTACGTGTTTTCCTAACTATTTTTAAAATCGGAAAACCAAATTACGAAAAAAACAAAAATCCCACAAATCTAGTTATTTTCTACTACCTAGTTAGGTACATGGTACATAAGTAAGTACATTGTTAAATTATAATATCAAAGTAAAATCGCCAGCATATTGAAACGTTTCAAAGAAATTCTTAATGTGATCGATATAGGTACCTACGCATTTAAATGACTGATAACAATCAATAAACTATCGTATATTCTCAAAACGTGAAAGTATTATGTTAAGCTTGATATTCTACGCTTGGGAGCTTTTTGCAACTCTGTGAAGAATTTGTAATGACCGGCCAGGATCATCTACCTGCACTAATGGGCATTTCTAAATCTACGACATTCCTTTGACGATTAAACTTAGTATGAATAATGTATGAGGTTTATTTTCATCAGTTATCCGCGTGATTGAAATAAAACATGAAATTTATTCGCTACAACAATAACCTACTTTGTTATCATTCGCTATTGCCTATTTATAACAACTATTAGTGTTTTACTTTGAATCTTAGATTTTAGTATATTCTGTATAATTGCTTATATACAGTGTACTGTGTATATAAGCATGGGCCAATATACTCAAGTATGAGTAGGTATGAGTATATTGGTCCATGGTATAAGTTTATGTTTTTTACCATAATGCCAAAGATCAAGGATTATAGGATTTTTTTATGTATCGTAACGATATTCTCTGCAAAAGTAAAGAACTTTAATGATACAAAAAAAAAAACAATTTATGGAAATAATTACTTCGCAATTGTTTTAAAGAATTAAATATACGTATATAACGAGCACCTTCTTTTGACTATCTTTAATTGAAAATTACTGTCTAGGGTACTTTTTGTAACAAGACTGGCAGGATTTGTAAAAGTTTTTTTTTTATTTTTTATTCTTTATATTTGTAAAAGTTGTTATTAATAATTGAAACGGGACCTTCGTAACCTCGTTGGAAATATCAAAATAGTCAAGACATGTTTCCAAATACGAATTTATCAAGCCGTTGGAGACAGTTATTACTTCGTTTAAAAACAGAGAGCCTGTTCACACTTATATTTATGGCCAACAAATATTTTTATAGCATTTATTTGTATCTAATTATGTAGATATAATAAGGCAAAATTTAACATATAATATTATCTACCGTAAAATATATAGAATGTAAACAGAAACAACAGTAAAGGAGATATAGGTACTTACCATCAATTCCATAAACGATGGAATACTGATTATTTTTATAATAGGATATTAATTATCTTAGGATACAGATTATTTTAAAAGAATTAATTATTTTTAGTGAAAGCGAATAGATTTATTACCGATATTATACTAATTATTACAATCACAATTACAACCATTTAATCTTGTTCACAAATGGTCAATTGCGAAACTAAAAGTAATGATCGTCTAATAAATAGTCAATACCGTAACTGGAACTTATTCGAATATTGTGAAATAGGGTCATTAATATTTAAAGTTTTAAGCGTGTTTTATGTTATTTTATAACATATCTAACTGTGTAAAAGTTGGTTTTACGATACAGACTTGAAGGTTATTAGTTGTTGTAAGTATATTATACTTTTGAACATACAATAAATACCTAATACATAGTTATATTAGGGGTGCCGTCAACATAATATTTTATACTTTATTTTTATCTATGTAAAGAATAGGGTTTATGCTGCCATACCGCCATCGGCCATACTACAAACCTTATTCGCATATTCCATCCAAACCATGAGTCAAGACTTGAATCAGATCCTAGTTGATATAAGAAAATTAATCAAAACAAAAAATTAGCTCCAAATTAAAAATTCGCTGCTCAGACAGACATTAACCAGTTTGTAATTAACAAACTCAGCCGTCACAAAACGGTAATTGTTGAAGACTGATACTTTCTCACTTATTAACAGTCGTAATACACGATTCAACCGTTTTATAGTTTTTGCAGAATATTCTAGCATTGAAGTCGCGGGTGAAACATGCCGTGAGAGTGCACAGATTAAAATCTAGTTTGGAAATCGGTACTTTTAGTCATGGACGTATAAAAAAAGACGGACGCCGTATTACGAACTGACAACGTGAAGCCACCATAGTAAGCTAGCGATCGTGTAAAGACAATAAACACGCACACACTCTTACCATAGTAAGCTAGTCGGCCGCCATTACGTCGTGAACTACCGACTGATTAACTGCGTCACTGTTTCACAAAAAATATTTAAAATGCCGTCTTGCGTGGTTAAATGGTGTCGCAACAGTACAATTTTAAATAACAAATCACAAGGGATTACATTCCACAGGGAAGCAAGTTATTTCTTTTATGTTTTAATGACAAAATTATTACGGCAAAATTTATAGAAAAAAATACAGCCGCCATTGTCATCAACACAGCTGTTGCCATGGCAACATGGCACACACGCATGGATGTTTCGCCGCCATTACTAGGCTTCACTCAATATTTAGGCGATATACCGTCCGTCTTTTTTTATACGTCCATGACTAAAAGCATGACAATGGCGGCTGTATTTTTTTCTATAAATTTTGCCGTAATAATTTTGTCATTAAAACATAAAAGAAATAACTTGCTTCCCTGTGGAATGTAATCCCTTGTGTTTTGTTATTTAAAATTGTACTGTTGCGACACCATTTAACCACGCAAGACGGCATTTTAAATATTTTTTGTGAAACAGTGACGCAGTTAATCAGTCGGTAGTTCACGACGTAATGGCGGCCGACTAGCTTACTATGGTGAGAGTGTGTGCGTGTTTATTGTCTTTACGCGATCGCTAGCTTACTATGGTGGCTTCACGTTGTTTGTTCGTAATACGGCGTCCGTCTTTTTTTATACGTCCATGCTTTTAGTATTAATCGATAAATTTTTTATATATGTATGTATTTTTTCACTATGTATTTATGAAAAAGAAATGTAACTATAATAACATAAGGAATCAAAATGGGGAAGTGTTTATATAGGCTCATGCCTCCTAGTAATATGAATTTAAATTAATTATTTATTATAGGCTCTTCTATGTAGAAACTGCTTTCCGAACCTATTTCGGAATATTGATCTATTATCTATACTAATAATATTATAAAGAGGAAAGGTTTGTATGTATGTATGGTTTTCACGCATAAACTACTGCACCGATTTTGATGAAATTTGGCACAGATAATCTTTAGACCCTGAGGAAGAACATAGGCTACCTTTCATTGCGAAATATATACCGTGGGCGAAGCCGGGGCGGACCGCTAGTTATTAATATACCTAGTTCAATGTTCCGAAATCCGAACCGATCGCGATGGTAAAAATTAAATGACGTATTTTGAGGATTTAAAACCGCTCCACTACATCTAAGAAGACTAGTTTAATCAATACGTTAATTAGGTATATTTTATTCACGTTCCTTGGACATAAGAAAGTTTTACAAAATTACAGTCTATTCTTTCGGAGGTAAGTATAAGTATTTTATGATAATAGTACCTAACTACTGTCAAAAATTCCCAAACATTAAGTATACTTACCTAATAAAATATTTTATATGCTTCGAAAGTTGTCGTAAAGCATTTCTCAGAGATAGGAATACTAATTAGTATATCTACTAACGATAAATCTAGACGTACGAAACAAAATCTAGAAAGTCAACAATAAACATAATTTATAGTCCTATTATAATATAATTATTAAGGCATTATTCCTGGGAAATAAATTATTGTCGTTTAGTAAGGTAGGTTTCGTCGCCATAAAAATTTATCTGTTATGTCATGTACCTAAGGAACTATAATTCATTTTAACGTTATTATTGCTAATTGGCTACCTTAAGTTATAATTTGTCCTTTGCCTGAAGGTTGCCTGGCAGAGATGGCTTTGAGCCATAAGGCCGCCGTTTGTACATTTTAAATTGTTTTGTTTTATGTACTTTCATTGTAATTTGTTGTACAATAAAGAGTAAATAAATAATAAATAAATAAACTATTGCATTTTACAAACGGTTTGTTTATCATCTCTGCAATTAGTTTTGTTAGAAGAAATTAGTAAAAAGTAAGAATTATATTCACATTCTCTCAATCTTTTGCACTAATGTTATTCAAATTATGAATGTCTGCTTAAAATTTATTCGCGCATAATTTTTCATTATCCAATAATATCATAGAGTTACCTTTTCTCGAATCTTTTTATCTTAATTTAGAAATATGTATATCTAAACCTCGTTAATATTCAAAAGGCGATGAGGTGAATAACTTTATTTATTGCTATTTCACAAGTGATTGCAAATAAAACAGTTATGAATTAATAATCTTCGACCAAGAAGATAGATTAGCAGGATAAAGCGATTATAAGGTGATATAAGATATTATTACTAGGAACCAGACTCTACTATGCAGCTTGTCTCGCATTAATGTAGAATGTACCTACAACATTTCTAATGTAAAAGGAATAAGAATTAGACTTCAGATATGCCGGATAATTCGGCTTCATGCCTTTATTCAAGCGGTACATGCTCTCAGTTTGGGTATATTTAGTTACTTGTAAAAAAAATATTTAGTGGGTACAATTATTGTCAACTAACTTAAAAGTAATTCGCTACAAATTGAAGCCAACCATTCCGATTTCTCATTTCAAAAAGCTGCCGAGCATGTTATCCTTC
The DNA here is from genome assembly GCF_061535395.1 of Colias eurytheme. Taxonomy (NCBI): domain Eukaryota; kingdom Metazoa; phylum Arthropoda; class Insecta; order Lepidoptera; family Pieridae; genus Colias; species Colias eurytheme. The sequence continues at coordinate 3,047,383 of NC_142995.1, read as the reverse complement.
CTTATATTATGAGAATTTTGTGAACATAAATATTAACTTAATAAAAGTACAATATGATACAGAAAAATCTTGAAATAATGTTTCGAAAATCCGTTATTAGTAGGTCATTGTCCAGCCAGTCACGGTTCACGCCTCCAAACTCATATCAAACGCATCTTCTTTGTATTATTTTCATGCATATACTTAAATAAATCTATATTTGAATCTATTTCTTTATAAGTAGTGCTTTAAATATTCAAATTATTGATTTGAACTTTTGCTATTTAATACATCTATTAAGTATCTGTAAATTACCTCATGGCAAAACTCATGTTTTCTTATGCAATACTATATTATATTACATATAACAATGTTATGAAATTTATAGAGAAAGTGGCTTCAATAATAACACCTATTCATGTGATACATAGTTGTGTGCCATGAAAGTAAAAGTTGCATCAAATCGAGCTTGATTGTATTTTATTGGCTGTCGAAATAACAAGTCATACTTATAAGTTATTTTAATAATGATGACCATGGACGTATAAAAAAAGACGGACGGTATATCGCCTAAATATTGAGTGAAGCCTAGTAATGGCGGCGAAACATCCATGCGGGTGTGCCATGTTGCCATGGCAACAGCTGTGTTGATGACAATGGCGGCTGTATTTTTTTCTATAAATTTTGCCGTAATAATTTTGTCATTAAAACATAAAAGAAATAACTTGCTTCCCTGTGGAATGTAATCCCTTGTGTTTTGTTATTTAAAATTGTACTGTTGCGACACCATTTAACCACGCAAGACGGCATTTTAAATATTTTTTGTGAAACAGTGACGCAGTTAATCAGTCGGTATAGTACGACATAAAAGAGATGAAATTAATTATTTTGGAACTAATTCGTTTTTCATTACCTGGCAACCCTGAATTGGCAATGTAGCTGTCAAGTTGAATAAAAATTTGTTGTTTTTTTCGTGAAGTGGAGAATTATTGAGATAAAATTGTTATTTAGAACAAGAAATTTAAATAAAAAAGGAGACATCATGAAAAAGGTTAAACGTAGCGGTGTCCGTGATGTGGTGTATAAAGTTTTTATTCGGTGTTTGTCCGAATTTCAAGCTGGAAATTTATTGACTGATTTGGAAAACGTTTACAAACGTACAGCAGAATATACCGGTGAGATTCCATTTATTTTTGCTCAGTACTACGTAAAATAGAATATTCCATTAGTGACGAGTGTTTAATGTATGTATGTATGGCGATTATTACGTTTTCGCAATTTAATTTGAGGTTATTTGTATGTAAACAAAAACTAGTTTTTATAGTGCGATCAGCACAATTTGAGTCAAGAAGTTATATCCAATCCAACCAGCCTCAAATAAAGTACCTAGTTTAGATTTTACTACATAGTATAGTGATAACTGTTTTCATACAGGTATTAATCAATCAAACCATAAGAAAAAAAATCATATTTACTGTATCATATTTACAGATACTGAAGATGCCCCGTACCCTCTTGCCAGTACTTCGAAACAGAGTGATGATCAGTCCTTTGAAGGAGTAGAATATTTAGATTTTGATGAATTATATTAATGTACAAAATTTATCTACAAAAAAAATAAAAATATGTGGTTTTCAAATCGCCTTGTTTTTTTCTACCCGACGGACCCAGAAAGAGGGTAATGTGTTTGAGCTGCATGTATGCTTGTTTGTTTGTATATTTGATTCTATGTGCGCCTCTGCAGTCTAAACACTTGACCGATTTTTATAAAATAACTAATTCCAAATACATTTAAGTAAAATTTGACCTAGGTAGGTCAATTAAAATACTAATGTATTTTTGTCTTAAATTTACACTATTGCTACAATACAACAATTATAACGGTTTAAACCGCGGTATTTATTTTATAGACTACAAGCCCGCATAGGACAAAAATATGGGTCAAATGAACCACCAGGGAACATATCTAGAACGATAGCAGAGCAAAAAATAATAAGATTCATCACTATGCCGTCACTTGTAAGCTGTCCAACTGAGTGCAGATGAGAATTGAAAAGTACAGGTAGACTCGGTAAATTTTGGTCATATATTTTTGTACGGCATTCTTAACCATCGATAGATCCATTAAAAATAATAAGAAACCGCTCAGTGCCGTACAAAAATGGTGGTCCACCAAGTCGGAATTTTTATTTAATTTCCGAGAGTTACCGGGGGTAAATTTGGTCATTTGACCATGTACGGCATCTGTGTCATACTATTGCTATACTGCTTTTAATCCATTATTCCGCAACGCCGTACAAAAATCATGGGGACAAGGGGAAAAAATCGAGAGTTGTAATCCCCTCTCTTTCCCCACTCCAGGGGGTCATTTGACACAACACGAAATAAATTTATTTTTAAAGTATTTTATGCATAGATAATATTTTTTCATGTGCCGTACATTTTCGTTGGTTCAAAGGGGAAAAATCTGAAAAAGAAAAAAATCCATATAACGAAATGTTTGCTTTATATTTTTATAATAAAATATAAATATACATTAATATTAAGAAGCTCGAGGTGGTTAATTATCACCTTGGAAAGTCGGAGTCAGGTGGAATGGACTCCGTTAAATTGATGAACTAATAAAAAAGCTATGAACGAAAAGATGTGAATTATATGCAATCAGTCCATGAATACAGGTAAAGTCACAAGCAAATGCTAGTAATATATACATATTCAAAATGTACAAGTAAAGCGCTTTCAAATGATACCAAACACTGCATATTTATCTTAACTTTATTTTTTTACTCTGTATGTTTTGTCCGCTAGAGGGCGCCACATTAGATTTTGTGAAACCCCATATAGCCTTTAGCTAGCTGGTGGCTGGTTATCCAGTGAACAATTCAGACGCGACGAATGATATGTCATTTGTCGAATTCTGATAAGTAGTTTAGAAGTTACGAGGGAATAGATGAACATACATACATGACCTGTAAACAACCATAACCCTCCTTTTGCTTTGCCGTAGTTGGGTAAAAATATGTTAATGCCGTACTGTATCAAATGGCCATAAAGCACCCTTAAGGCTGGTTGCAGAGCTAGACCGACCGTCAGTGCGTACGTCAGTCGCGCTTGTCATATGTATGGAAATTCATAAAACCTTTCATAGCTAGACCGACCATACGCACGCGTATTGTCATGCGCATTAGTGTCATAGTCATACAATTGTTGATGCGTATCGTCAGGACCGACGGTACGCACTGACGGTCGGTCAAGCTCTGCAACCAGCCTAAAATTGTAGCTTTCGTCGCTTTCATCAGCCTAAAAGATGTGGTCTGCACAAAAATGTACGGCATCGTTTTTTCCTAATTTATCTATGTTAATACTATTTAAAACAACGGATAAAGTGTAGAAAACTATTATATTTCATTAATCTACGATGTTTAAACTTTAACAAAATTTCTGGTTTTGCATTTCTCTATAACTTTTTTTAGAACGGTTTCTTTTGAACGGCAATACTATACAACAATTGAATTTTACAATATCATGTTAAAAAAAAAGTTCCCGTACAGGGTCAAATGACCTTACAGCTCTTTATATCAAGAATTCGATGAAATTAAGATGATTATTGGTATACATTTAAAAGAACAATTATTTTTTGACGGCATTGCTTCTAATAGTACTTTTGAGTGCTAGATAATGTTTTAGAACCGAAGCCGTACTTAGTCAAATGACCCCCTGGAGTGGGGAAAGAGAGGGGATTGCAACTCTCGATTTTTTCCCCTTGTCCCCATGATTTTTGTACGGCGTTGCGGAATAATGGATTAAAAGCAGTATAGCAATAGTATGACACAGATGCCGTACATGGTCAAATGACCAAATTTACCCCCGGTAACTCTCGGAAATTAAATAAAAATTCCGACTTGGTGGACCACCATTTTTGTACGGCACTGAGCGGTTTCTTATTATTTTTAATGGATCTATCGATGGTTAAGAATGCCGTACAAAAATATATGACCAAAATTTACCGAGTCTACCTGTACTTTTCAATTCTCATCTGCACTCAGTTGGACAGCTTACAAGTGACGGCATAGTGATGAATCTTATTATTTTTTGCTCTGCTATCGTTCTAGATATGTCCCCTGGTGGTTCATTTGACCCATATTTTTGTCCTATGCGGGCTTGTAGTCTATTAGATTATATTATATAGATTTTTGGATTTTTATTCTATAGTATCAAGATCGCTTGCGTCGCAGTATCAGTGTTGCTATATGAGCGACGGTGGCGCCCTCATTTATTTTCATCTCTTTTGTGTCGCACTGTAGTTCACGACGTAATGGCGGCCGACTAGCTTACTATGGTGAGAGTGTGTGCGTGTTTATTGTCTTTACGCGATCGCTAGCTTACTATGGTGGCTTCACGTTGTTTGTTCGTAATACGGCGTCCGTCTTTTTTTATACGTCCATGATGATGACAAAACGATTACGTACTAAACAAATTACATTATAGAAGGTGAATTTGCATTTTTAATACGTAGGTATATTTCCTTATTTATTTATTTTGTTGCACATAAGCATCCTATCATCCTATTGTTTTCAATATTAGGTACCTACGTACCCGATTTTTTAATTGTTCCATAACTATGATTTAGTTAATATGGACATGTAATTTAGAGCATTATACACTTACAAAATTACTTACTCTCAAAACTTTCTGTTGAAAACGTTGATAAGACAGATCAAAATTTTGTGCATTCATTCAATTACGCAAACATTTTATGAAAAGTATCAATTCGCAAGTTTTCAGCCAATTTAAAAAGTAGAGTTTGAACGTTGAAGTTCAACAACTATTTATTCTAAAAACCAGTCCCGGAATTGACGTTTTGTTAAACAAAAACTGGAACATCGGCAGGTGCCGTGCACCTGTCTACTGTTGTTATGTTGGGAACGTGGTGTCAGCGTTTTTATATAGCCTTATTAGTCTAACTCATTTGTATTATGTAATAGCTAGGTTTTTCTAAACCGTAATAATATAATAGATATATATTATCAGACAATTTCTGTATATTTCTGACTGACTGACTGAATGACTTCTGAGTGATGACATTAAATTTTAATGAATGTGAGTGTTGAAGGAGTGTTGTAACTAATTGTAAGATGAACGCCCGCATAACATTATCTAATTAGTAATTAGTATTTAGTTTCGCACTTCTTAATATGGCTCTTTATGTAGGTACATAGCCCATAGGTGGGTAGGTACTAGGTACCTACATAATATTTGCTTTCCTTCAGATTTGCCACAAAAGCGTGGTATTTGGGTCATGCAATTAAATATTTACCTACTTAACATAATTTAGAAGCTTTTCTAGGTTTATTTTTATTTTAATTTCAAAATGTAAAACTACGATCTTGCCAACAAAACCTTTTGGGAGCAAAATATAACATTTCATTCGTTAAATATCCAAAAACGTGTTAGGACTTATAAAAAAAGTAATTGATGTAGGTAGGTCCTAAGGTACTAAACTTGGCGATATAAAAAAATTCCTTCCGAAGGGATCTTTCGAGGCCAATCACCCCATCCGCCATCGCGGCGCGGCGTTGGCAAGGCCGCGCGCCATTCATAAACGGTTCACGGGAACTCGGATACTCACACTAGAATCATAGAATCGTAAACTTGGCGGAAATTGTATCGTAGCCCAGTGAATTGTTACCGCATATGGATAGTCGATGAAAGTAGTGGAGTATTGCGTTTTGCACTCCAGGTTTAATTCTAACCTCGTTTCTGATGAGAAATATAAATGAGAAAATCTTTGGTAAAGGTTCGCAAATATCTGGAAACAAAAGGACTACTTATAACTTTGGAGATGGCAACAAACCTCAGGAAGGAAAAGATTCTACTTCTACAAAGCTGCAATAGTAAAATAATATTTCTATTCTACTATCCAGTTACTATCACAGTATTACCATATTATTGTAATACTGTGTTACTATTTTACTACTTATACAGTTGACTGATTATCTTGCAAATAATGTACCTATTAACCAAGTAGCTTAGAGGAACTTTCATATTAGTACAACCAATTACTATCCTAACCAGTTTGCAAATATATCGCTGCAATAAGTGGTGCGCGATTATTTCTTTTCAATCTACTTTGCAGACTTCACATTGATGTGAAGAATCAAGCTAGCAACAATTCAATGGATATGATATGACAATTACTCGATGGAGTGTGGAAGAACAATCCATTTGAGATCGCATTCCATTTCGAGTTGAACGACCATCCGTATTCTGTCACTGAGTTGTGAATTATAATATCTTTTATCGTTTAGAGTTGTATCTTTTGATCATGCCCTGCCTAAATTAAATGTTATAATGGGAACTATTTTATTCCACTGAATATTAATATACGCACAGTATGTATTTTGTTGAATTAATTTGTAGTTGAAAGATAGAGTTTCTTTCATTTGTCAGGTCCAATGTGTAACGTTATTTTTGAATTTAGGTAATATTCGATATTATAATTAACTAGCGACCCGCCCCGGCTTCGCACGGGTGCAATGCTGAACTAAACTAAATACACTACAGAAAAACTGTGAACGTTGTTATAAAATCATAGCGGCCCGCTCCGGCTTCGCACGGTTATAAAATACTAGCTGCTCCGCGCGGTTTCACCCCCGTGGCTCCACCCCTATTGGTCGTAGCGTGATGATATATAGCCTATAACCTTCCTCGATAAATGGGCTATCTAACACCGAAAGAATTTTTCAAATCGGACCAGTAGTTCCCGAGATTAGCGCGTTCAAACAAACAAACAAACAAACTCTTCAGCTTTATAATATTAGTATAGATTGCAAAAGGCAAAATCTGTGTCGTGCTAAAATTACAATCTCAGCAATTTTATAAACTGGGTTATTCGCACGATAAACAGGTACCTACCTACCTGTGCCTATACTTAGTCAACTAATAAAAAGGAATTTCAAAAAATAACAGGCTTTAAATATTTAGTACTGTTAGAATATGCCTACGTATTGTACTTGAAGACGAGTACCGGTGTTATGAGAAAGCAGGGACAGGTTTGTGCACTCTCCATCAACATTTTAACTTATGTCGAGTTTCGCTACTTGCACGTACAATGTACAGGGTATAAGTATACATATTTAGCAATACCAGTACATGAGTTGAAACCGTAATCATCTTTAGGTTGTTATACGATATAGAATTTTGTGAATTTAATGGAAAAATTCGTGAAGGTAAAAACTTCGATTTAATCAAACTGTTATGGTGATACTTCTACACTTTACAATCAATACTTCTACACTTTACAATTTACATTACTTGTACAGATTTGAACAATTAATAAAACCGGCCAAGTGCGAGTCGGGCTCGCGCACAAAGGGTTCCGTAGCAGCAAATATAATAAATTACAGTTAAATCAACCTATCTCAAAAACTATAAGAGATACTTTGATCAAACCAAAAATCGTTGAAAGAGTTAATTAGCATGCATCACCTCTATTTTTTTTAGAATTTTATACCCCGTAGTTATAAAAATAGAGGGGGGGGGACATACTTTTTACGACTTTGAGAGCTGATATCTCAAAAACCGTTCACTTTGTGTAAAAACATATGGTTTTTAAATAAATATTTTCAAATATATTTTTTTTTTCAAACTTTAAGAAAAATGTTTTTTAGAAAACTTTATATCATTTTAAAAGACCTTTCCATTGATACCCCACACGGGTATGTACATCGAAAAAAAAAATTTCATCCCTCAGTTACATGTATGGGGGGCCCCACCCCCAATTCTTTTTTTTACTATTTAGTGTCATATTTTTGTAGCGGTTCATACAACACATATTCCCATCAAATTTCATCACTGTAGTACTTATAGTTTCCGAGTAAATCGGCTGTGACAGACGGACAGACGGACAGACGGACAGACGGACATGACGAAACTATAAGGGTTCCGTTTTTGCCATTTTGGCTACGGAACCCTAAAAATTTATAACATCATTTTACCCTAAACTCATTGCTAAACTTAATTTTACTCTAAACACATCATCATTTCGTTCATTTACTTATTTCTAAGAAATTTGTAAATAAAACATCGTAAAAACTTGTAAGTAAGCAAGCAAAAGAGTTGTACTCTTTTTGTTTTTGTCTCAATTTCAAACTTCTCCACAAGAACTGTAAATAAACAAAATTAGTTTTTGTTAAAGTCTAGCGAAACAAAATTGTGTCGTGTCTATCAATTCGTTCCGCCAATTTGCAATCAAACCAAAAAGTCCAAAACAACGAAGTTATTTGCTTGCGTCATATTTAATCTGTGGAAGAGAACTTGATGGCGCGGAAGTTTTCGCGCAAAAAAAGCGCGGGAATCTTCGAACGAGCCGGGTGTAATTTTTGAAATTTAATTTGAAAAAAAATTTAAATTAATGTTCAATTGAGTTTGGCTTTGTATATATCTTTTGTTTACTATATATAAACTTGTAAATTAGTGTAGTTAGTAGTTTTTTCATTGGTAAGTCTATTTTATTCTGATTTATAGTATGTAAAAAAATTTTTGCACTTAAATTTTGGCGGGCTGATCGATGAACGATCCTCCCGACCCTATAGCTTCAGGACCAAGTTTCCAACTTGGTCCTGAAGTAGCTAGTTATATTACGGTTCCAAGTATAGAATGTGAAAACGATTATGCATTAAAAAATAGTTGGGTGGAAAGCACTCCTAAAAAACGCAGGCTAAGGAAACAGGACAGTGATAGCACTGAGCCTAATAAAAAGTCCAATTCTGATGTTACTTTTAATGAATCCTATAAGAATGATAATAATAATATGAATGAACAATCGGCTTTACCAAATTTACGTTCAGAATACCTATCTACTGACTCCTTCCCTTATATTGTTCATGTTCAGCGTACAGAGTCAACACCTGGCGATGGAACAACATTGCATCCCATTACTTTTGGTCGATTTTTAAAAAATAACAATATTAAAAATATAGTATCTGGTAGTGTTAAAAAAATAGGGAGAAATCGTTGTATTGTAGCATTTTCAACGCCAAAGGATGCTAATGATTTTATTAAAAATAAAAATTTAGAATTAAATAAGCTAAGTGCAAAAATACCAACATTTAACATAAGTCGCATTGGTATTGTTAAAGGAATACCTTCTGAATGGTCCCAAGAGGAAATAATAGAAAATATTTCAACTCCAGCTGGCTGTGGAAAAATTATAAAAGTTAGAAGGATCAATTATAAGGTTATTATTGATGGTTCCATATCTTGGAGACCAACACAATCTGTTGTTCTTACATTTGACGGTCAAGTTCTTCCTGAACGTGTGTATGCCTGTTATAACTCTCTGCCAGTTAATCTTTACATTTTCCCTACCATCCAATGTTTTCAATGCTGTAGATATGGTCATACTAAAAATATATGTCGTTCCAAACCCAGATGTTATAAGTGTGGTCAAGATCATTCTGGCGACACTTGTACAGTGGAAGAAGATTGTGCATCATGTTTGTTATGTTCAGGCTTCCATTTTGCAACTAATAAAATCTGTCCAGAATTTAAACGCCAAAAGGATATTAAAATAAGTATGTCTGAAAAAAATATATCTTACGGGGAAGCAAGTAAACTTTACCCAAATGTATCAAAGTCGTATGGGGATGTATTAATGTCTTCATCTGCTTATTCAACCACAAATAGATTGAATGTAAATAGTTCAAATTCATCCTACAAAAAGACTTATTTTTTAAAACCAAAATTGCCTCCTAAGAATAATAAGGGTTTTGATAAAAATGCTCATAATGCTATTATTAGGGAAGCTCAGATTCCTACGCCTGAAAATGGCTGCGGTTATCAAGTAGCCCCTAATGAATCTGAAACTTCCCAGATAATGGATATAATTACTTTACTTATCAACACTCTATTGAAAAATAACACCCTGAAACCGTCCAACGTTGCCACTTTACATAAAGTAATTGATAGTTTATTTAGTAATCATGGATTCCAAAATAATACAGTGGAACTGCAGAAGCGTGATACCTAAAAAGTCAGATCTAATTCACATAATAAATAAGCACAATCCTTTTTTAATTGCTCTAAATGAGACTTGGTTAAAACTAAATCTCTTCTTTCGAATTCCAGGTTAAGTTTGTTTTGTATTTCGTGATGACAGAATTGATGGGTATGGTGGTGCTGCCATACTTATTAAAAAGTCAATACAATTTAAACGTCTAACCAGCGCATAATAATAAATATGTAAATAGTGTTGGCATTCGTTTTAAAAATATTTCAATCATTTCAATTTATATATCCACGGAAATGATAGGGCTGATAGCTTGGCCAAGGATGCAGTGCAGTGTAGAGATATGTAATATGTATCCATACATTAACTACTCTCATGATCTCTTAACATTACCGAAACGATTTCTCTTTGAAGCGTGGAATACGGTCTACGGTGGACAGATACGAGTCGTTTTCAAAATAATTGTACATTACCACAAAATGTTTGTCCCCCTAAAAAATCTTCGAAAAAAATATGGTTACGACTGAAATAAATCATTGTTAACGTTTTACAGACTAAACTTAAGCATACTGCATATCATTTCTGATAAAAAGCAATGAATTGCGATTCAAATTCTTACATAAATTTAATGTGAAAATAAAGTAACAAAAAGAGCTCCATACATTTTTTTATTGTCCCCTATGTGGACGACAATGAAAACCAATATTTTTATCAGAATTTTTGTATGAAACTTCCTATTTTTTTGTATCATAATTAAAAAGCAATGTTTGAAGTGTTATATCTGATAGATTAAACTATTTAAATTACCTTAAATAAACGAAGAATTAACGTAACGGCACCAGTCTTGTACAGATTAAGGAAAAAATTGAAGTTTTTTGCAAATTTCTCGTAGGTTTTTTAACTTTATTGGATATTGTTAAGTTATACCTTTAGTTAAATGTTAGTTTAACGTAACCAATGTTAGAAAAAAGATTACAATGCATAAATAATGAAGTTATTTATAAATTAAAAAACCACTTTTTTGCACCAGTGATGGACAGTGAAAATCTAATGATGGACACCCAGTTTTGGACAACATCCAGTTATGAACACCCATTTATGGACTGTACCTAATGTTTTTTCTCCAGTTATTTACACTTGGAGAAGACTTATAGTTATCAATAGAATCTTGAAAATGATGATTGGAATATAATAAATCGGGGATGTATTTATAAAAAATAGTACTTATTAATTATTTTGCATAGTTATAATATTAATATTAAATAAAACAGTCTTAATTTCCATTTTCTAGGCAAAAATTGGACAAATGCATCGTTAAATACGAGTTATGTCCGTTAAGAAACACCAATATGGGTTTTTTTTCTCAATAAGTCAGGGATGAAAAATATAACTAAAAAAAGTACTGCCATTCCATCTATTTTGGGACTTCTTCTTCTTCGTCATATCACTCTCGTCAGAGCGAACGTGGTCAACATGAGGTTTGGGGGGTTAGATGTTACCCGCTTCACGATATTCCGCCATATCTCTCTGTTTCCTGGCATTCCGCTACACTCGTGAAGTGAATCGACAATCTGAATCCGCCAACAGCCTTAATCTGATCGGTCCATCGATATGGATTCCAAATTGTAGCACGAGGCAAAAAGCTTTTTTTAAACTGTTGTCAAGATGGTGTGGATGAAATTTAAGCGTGTGTGCTATATGGTGGTGGAATTTAGCAGCAGACAGCGATCCAAACAGTTCATCAGAGAACTCTCTATGATAGATGCGTTACAATACGCATAAGTATGCGACTTCTCTACGCAGTAATACAGAATGAAGCCGAGAACGAGTCGCACAGCACATAATGACCCATTGTTCTAAAATATATTCTTCATGGGTAGATAGATATTATGTTGTTGGACCCATTAGTGTAATTTTAACAAAAAATGTCAATGTCCATTAAAGGAACCAAAGCAAATCCAGTCATGGACAATTGTTGTACAATATTGGAACCCTTTGTTTGAAATGGTCGTGATAGGTATATTATTAATCAGAATGAAAAGACAATACAGAAAAGGGCATGTAATTAATACCTTTAAAAAAAGTTTATTTTCGACATATGTCCATAAATGGATATATCCATAGAATTAAATCCAGTTATGGACACTGAAGAATTTTATTTAAACAACTTAACCTATCATGATACTAAATCGTGTAATATTTCGTACAATTAACTACTATAAATAAAAGTAATATCAAATTTTGCTAACATTTATACAAAAATTCTTATAACCAAAATTGTGTCCTCACTTCCTTAAGGATTTCCTTAGTAAAAACGGATTTCTTCGAAACGAGTCGCAGCAACTAAACATAACGTTCTGCCATCTTCAAACGTTTTGGCCGAATAAGATGAAATGTCGTATTTTGATAGCTTATGAACCAAACTTTTATTTTAAGTATTCCCAAATTATATAACGTGAATTTTGGTCTTAATATTTAAATTTTATATTTATTTTGTCCATTACTGGATGCTTGTCCACTACTGGTGCCGTTACCTTACATATTATAAAAATGTCCCTATCAATCGTTACAATTTCGTGACACTGATTTATTGACATAATTAACCAACTTCTTGTATCACAAAGAAGAGGAATCTAACTCTAATCATTGGCAACACTGGTCAGGTCACGAAAAGTAAGGTCACATTAACGCGCCGCCATTTTGTTCGTCGTCCAGACATGGAAGAAGTCCAGTAGTGTGCTGTGCAAAAAATTTAGTTACAATTTCCTAACGACGCATTCTCAACAAAAGTAAGTACATTTTGAAGAATTCACCTACCGCAATTGTAATATACTTAAATTATGACTAGAGTAATAGATTACACTTTCAATCTAATGGTAAATGTGATTATGTTTTGTGTAAAAGTATTTCTTAGGTTATTTTTTACATGTTACTGACGAACAATTTCTTGACATTTACTGACGTCAGTAAATTGTAGACGGTAAAGCTGTGGTCTCATGTGTAAAGTATGAAAATAAGATATTAAAATGTGTGTTAAATTAATGTAACGAATAAAAATAAAGGAGAAAAACAATAAATCTCTCAAGATTATTTTTTTGTAACTACAGGCCATACTTTTTTAAACCATGATGTAGGGTTAGTAAAGTCGGGCTTAGGGACTTGACTTTTCCTGGGATCTGATAACTTTTTTATAGTGAAAGCGGATCAGTGAGTCTTGGCCTCCAATTTTACAAGTGGTTTCTGATGGGATAACGCTTGCCTTATTGCATTTAGTGTTGATCGCTTTTCCACCCACACGAGTGATGCTTACTTTTGTTTTTATTTTTATTCAAAATACATATATCCAACAGCTTTTTTTAGTTTCAGAATGCCGCTAACCGGTGCCGAACGGCAAAAAAATACATTGAAAAACTAAAAAAGCAAAACCCTGAAAAATATGAAAAGAAAAGGAAAAAACACCTCGAGAAAGTGAAACAAAGACAAAGAAAAATATCAGATCTTAATGACAGTGAAAAAGAAGCTCGAAGACAAAAATGGAAAGAAGCTAATGATAGAAGAAAAGAAAAGGAAAAGCAAACAAAGAATTATAAAAATTGATTGTTTGTTGATTATTTTGTAACTAAAAATATATATTTTTTTTAACTAGTGACTTCTTACGTTTTTATATGTAATATTACCTTATTCTGAATACAGCCTTACTTTTACAACTTCCTGACATTTCCTAACGAAACAGTTTACTGACAATTTCGTGACGTACAAATATTTTGAAAATGACCCATACAGCATAAGGGAAGGAATTACTATAGAATTCAACCGGTAATCCCCATAAAACCTTGGTTTGTTGGTGTTGAAGCAAATAAATTAGTTATATCTACAATAAGTCGCATGAGAATAGGACAAATGTGTATTCTAGTCATTTAGCCAGAATAGGCGTATTAAATAGTGAAGTTTGCGAGTGTGGAGAGGATGAGGGAAATATAGACCATATATTTTTCTCTTGCTCTTTATACGATCATTCTTCCTTTTATGATTCATTAATTTCTTCAAATGTTCCTCTTCCTACTCGTATGTCATATCTATTTATGTATCCTAAAAAATAATAAAATAATATATCTACTTTTATATTTAAGAATAACGTCAAATTGTAATGTTTTTTAGTTTCTATTTAATCTATTTAGTTTATGTGAATAATATGTAATATTATAATGTAACTTGTATTAATTTTGGCCTAACTCTTCTGATCACCTTGTAAAATATCGTACTATCCTATTTTCCCGTGTATGGATTCCCTACCTTTTACTTGACACTGGCAAATAGTTTTAGCTTCTTGCCATAACAGAAAAAAAAAAAAAAAAAAAAAAAGTTTTCGCGCTTCAAGGTCGAAATGTATTGTTTCTTAAATATCTGACGATATCGAATTCAACTGTTCCATGAATGAAACAATACGAGACTTGAAACTTGCAGCCTTTTGTTCGGTTTAGTTTTGTTTGCAGTTGATACTTGATAACTATGATATGAAAAAACTTACATACTTACTTACTATTCTTTATTAAAAGCTTGAAAATTGAATACTTACATTATAAATTTTATAATATTAAAAGGGTAAGTAACTACCTAATTAATAATATTTTTTGCTTGAATATAATTCACTTAAACTAAAAAATTATTGTTTGCTTGAATATAATTCACTTAAACTCTACCTATATTTTGTTTGCCTATATGACAACCGTATGCATAGTCCAAATTTCCAATTTGGAATCATTTGGTATAGTATAATTTGCACTTTCGATGAGATCTAGCAATTAACCACTCGTTGTCTTCAAGTTAACAAAAAAATTTCATCTGTTTTATTGTTTATAATCACAGAATAATGAATCAGATTTTGCATCGCGATTTCTATTTAAATTTTCTTCCTATAACGGTAGATTTTACGCAACACATGCGTAGACAATGTGATAAATGTGTGCGTGCAGAAGAAATGGTAATTATCGGAGATTGATGACGACACTGCATCCGATCTGACTTGCTGATGTATTGGCCTTGTTCAGGACTTAAGCTCATTAGGCGTACAGTTTAAAATACAGCTACAAAAATAGATAGACTTGGTACAAAGCAAAACTTGGCAAGATAAAAATATTCATATATACCTACATAGGTACTGTCAAGGTTAATAAATAAGCAATATGTACGGACATAGAAGTTAGAACTGAATTACTTACGAATTATGTATTATTAAAAATAAACTAATTTTTACACCAATTTTCCACACATCATTTTTTTATTATTAATTTATTACACATATTATATCAGTTACAGACACATTTTAAAGTTACATATACTTATACTTACAAATGTATTTTTTACATAATTTCCTGATTTAAAATATATAGGTACACTTTTCCGACCAACATTTTCTCATTGTCTGTCATAATTCGTCACATCAACGTTACATTCCCGACTTTCCCACCAGCTGCATATATCTACATAGAAACTAAACAATAAATTTCCTTATATTTACGATACAAGTGCCATTGAGCTGCGAAAATATCCGTTATTCCTCATAAACATGGTTTATGTTGTGAATGTATGTCGATATTTAAATATTAAAGAAAAACTACGATTCCTCGGTCTGTATAGAACGTCCTGTTAGATGATTGGAGCGTAACTGTATTTGTAATTCTATTGGTTATGTTCTAATGTTCTAACCACAGCGCAAATTGTGGCAAAATTCAATAATAGATATGCTAAATGATGGAGAAGGCATGCAATCGGTAATGCAAGATCCAAGAATCTTGGATTGGGAATGCCATTTATACACTAGCAAACAGTGGTGCCTTGGGTTTCTTAGTTTTCTTCCTAATTTCCCAAAATTACAACTAGCTTTTATTAATAACTAGGTTTCCGCCCGCGGCTTCGCCCGCGCAGTCAAAGAAAAACCCGCATAGTTCCCGTTCCCGTTCCATTTCCGGGATTGCGTCATTTTCCCGGGATAAAAAGTAGCCTATGTCCTTTCTCGGGTATCAAAATATCTCCATACCAAATTGGTTCAGTAGTTTAGGCGTGATTGAGTAACAGACAGACAGACAGAGTTACTTTCGCATTTATATAATACTAGCGACCCGCCCCGGCTTCGCACGGGTGCAATGCTGATACTAAATACACTACAGAAAAACTGTGAACGTTGTACCTATATAAAATTAAAAACATAGCGGCCCGCTCGACTCGCCCGATAGCCGGGCGGCGCGGCCGGCCGGTACCGCCGCAAACGCTACGTCCCGCAATTTTTAAATCTGTAATATCTTCGAAAATATTCACTTAAATCATACAGTGTAAAGGGCCATATAGATCTATATTAAATGAACAATGTATTCAAGGTATTTAATTGGTTAAGGATTAATGCTGTATTGGTTAAAATCGCATCGAAAATTAGCCATTATTTGTCGTAAAAAGTAAATGACAAAAAAAAGTTATTGTGGGTTATCCATAAGAGATAGACATATACCATCGCGGACTTTTCTGTAGACCTTTTCAATGTCTATAATACTTAGTACATTATTTTGATAAAACTCGTAGGGTTCAGCCTGCGTTTGCAATGTAAGCGGAAAAAATGTAAAAATTTATGACATCACATTAGAAACCTCAAAAATAACAGTACTTCTCCACTATTTAATGGATGTTATTATACATATAAACCTTCCTCTTGAATCACTCTATCTATTAAAAAAAACCGCATCAAAATCCGTTGCGTAGTTTCAAAGATTTAAGCGTACAAAGGGACATAGGGACATAGGGACAGAGAAAGCGACTTTGTTTTATACTATGTAGTGATGGATGTTATTATACATATAAACCTTCCTCTTGAATCACTCTATCTATTAAAAAAAACCGCATCAAAATCCGTTGCGTAGTTTCAAAGATTTAAGCGTACAAAGGGACATAGGGACATAGGGACAGAGAAAGCGACTTTGTTTTATACTATGTAGTGATAGTGATTAGTATGGATATGTATAGATAAAATAATATAGTATATACCTAATTTTATATTTGAATGATTAATACCTAGACATCAATAAAATGCTATAGATAGTGGTATAGTGTAGAGTGATTAACATTTTTAAAATAATTTTAAGACCTGACTCATTTGTCTAAACTAAACGATGGATATTAAATTTAATGATCCCAAAGTGTTTTAAAAAGCGTACTAATTTGAATGAATAAATTTACTCATGTCGAATTGGAGATAGATGCGAATTAATTAACAAAAAATACCTCATAATAATTTGCATATCAACGCCTCATGTTGAGTAAGTCGATTTAATTATGAATCATAATAAACGCGCACTTCTTCTTAATACCTGTTCCACAATCTATTTACAACGGTATATGTATTGATCATCGACTCATTGATAATTTATAGATAGGCACATGTTATTAATTATAGTAAACAGATTGTATTTATCTCAGAAGCAGTCTTTATTTTTTTCTTATACGTCCGTGAAGTTGCTTCAAGTGTTTTCACTGCATTTTCACTGTGGTTTTCACACTATATTTGATTGAAGCGAAGTATCATCAACGTTTTTGTAGAATATTATTTATATTTTAGTAGTAGGCGTGAGACTAACGTAACCTTAAATAAGTAATATTTTAAGTAGGTAACGTAATAAATACTAACACTAGACTAGTTCAATGTAATTGCAGCCTGATTGGAAACGCTTCATTGCTTTTAAAATCAGTGTCAGTCAAGAGTGTTATTAACACATAATTAAATATTCAATCAAGAATTATTTTATTTAGGTACTATTCGATACTTATGATACAATAACTGTAATGTAACAATTAATAATAATTATTAATTAATGAAATATCATGTTGTTATTAGTGTCCCTAATAATAAGTATGAGAACAGTATTTTTTGTATTACTTAAATAGGTACAGAGTAATTGATATGAATATAATCCGATTACATAAGAAACGAAAGGAATTCACGAATATCGATAAATCATCTCAAAAAATGCTAATATCACAGACTAATAATAATATACTACGTATACAACTAATATCTTAAATCCAATATCAAACATTCACATATAGCTTACGTTTAGATAGAAAGTTGACGGCAAATAAATAAATAATTAATAATTAGAAATAAAATATATATTCAACAAATCAATCAAGTCCTATGATTTATGTTTATAACATATAAGTATTCATGTTTTACTCATTTGTTTTAATGGTCAATAAGTAATTGGTTAGTTATTCATCGTAAATTATAAACAACTTTCTCAATTGTTTTATGATCGATTTCACACAATTTTAATCTTCAAACCTAAAAAGCCATTTAAAGGTACAACAAATAAAAATAAGACCTAATAACACCTAAAATCCATTAATTAGTATCCTATAAATCTTAGATATTTCTATTTTGTGAAAAAAATTCAAACAGTTGTGTGCGAAATATGAACTTGTCTATCTAGGAGTTCATAAACAGAATACCTACCTAAACAAAATTTTCATAGATTAGGTATCTGTAGTAACTATTATATTATATCCTGTGGTTGGTAGGTACATATGTAGTAGCACAGACTAATAATAATATACTACGTATACAAGTATGTACATAGTAGTCACGTAGTAGTTGTTCAACATCGTATAGCGTGTCGTAAATCGATGCTTATTTTTTTATTCTATTTTTTACTGACCTACTCATAGCTGATATGATTTTATAGCCAATTAAAAATAATAAAACGATTTACATTTTAAGTAAAAGCTAGTCGGCAGTGGAATATTCTATTTCCTCGTAATCTAAATTAAGTATAAAAATGTCTATACTTTCACAATAATAAAATTAATAGAATATTGCAAATTTTGAATACACGGAGAAAGTGCAAACTAATAAAGTCCAGCATTAGCTTTTAATCATATTTTTATGCATCACTTATGTCAAAAATAAACCTTGTAAACGACCGTTTTAAGCTCTTTTGAATAATTTTATTTATATAAAACAAGTTTAGGGATATATTTTAAATTATATAAGCAAGTTTCGTCATAAATAAATTTGTTATATTATCATTTGAGTTAAACATAATTTAAATCAGCGGAAGACCCAAATTGATCGACAACAAAAAAGCGATAAATTTCTCACTATTCGCATGTTACCGCCAAAAACAAATTGATGTACATCTTGATATAATCGGAATGTCTCATCTGTTAGCATGACGGTGCGGAATCTGTGTCTGGTGAAACTCGGGCTTGAAAGTAAAAACTTGATGTGTCGCTGTCGACAGTAAGCTGGTAATCAATATCTATTTTTTACAAAGAGAATAAACTATTGTACTAAAAAATCTGCAGTAGCTTTGCATAATGCCGCCACTTTTTGCATCGGTACAAATGTACCTATTAATATACCTTAAAGTAACCTAGTAATACCTATACGGTCTACATTATTTCTGAGAACAAAAATATTAGAACAATTGTAAAGAATTGTGCGCAATGAACGTACGAATTCAAGAAATGTAGGTAGTGGTCTTATCTAAGCCAGAACGCAATCAGCTAAATGGGTTTAAACAGGTGGTCCTTGGAACTGGTTTTGTGTTTACACGGTAAACAACCGTGCTCCCTGTAAAGATCAGACCATAATATATTGTGAGTGCCTATTCCTCTTATTTCGTTTTCATTCAAACTATTTACTTTTGTTAGGTAGAGAATGCGCTAAATTTACGTTTATTTATATAGGTATTGAATTCCTTTTTGACTGATGTTTTAAAATACCTTAAAATTTAGATAAATGCGATGCGTCGTTTACCCAAAGATGTGGTATAGTCTATGGGTATAGCAGTACTAGCAGTAGCAGTCTAAAAAAACCCCATTTAAATCTGTTGCGTAATTTTAAAGATCTAAGCATATATAAACATACAGACGACGCAAAGCTACTTTTTTATACTATAATGTGATTTTTTTTAATTAGTTCCTACTCGTAGGTTATTTTAAGTATGTACTTACAAAAAAAATACGCGTGCTCTATCCTTCATTTTGTACATCTCAGATTATATTGATAGTTGTCATTAGTTTGCAATTAGTAAACCAATATTTTATAAGCCCTAAATTATTGTTATTTAACAAACCCCACTCTTTCCAGGGTACAACACTAATGTGTGTGGTCCGAGGATGCGTGAGGAGGAGCTGGAGGTGGCCCTCAAGGTGGTCATAGTGGGCGATGGGGGTGTCGGCAAGTCCAGCATGATACAGCGGTACTGTCGCGGCACCTTCACCAGGGATTATAAGAAGACGATAGGAGTGGACTTTCTGGAACGACAGATTGAGTAAGGCTTTCTTTTATTCCCTTTTGTTTCGTTTATTTTTCGGTTATTTTAAATGTTTACGCGAGAATTATACGAAGTTACGCGAGTATACTTTTATAAAAACAAACTCGATTGATTCTGGTAAGGTTTACTTTTGTTAACTATTTTCATATAACTATAACTATTTTGTTTCGTAGTTTGAAATGTTTCGGTATAAAAGTGTAGATTTTGTGGATTATTCTTTTATCAGTAGTTGACTGATTCACGTAGCACATTACGTTTTGAATTCCTTTGAATAAAGACGAATTTTTCATTCTCGGACGTTTTTTAAAAAGTAAAAATTAGACTTTCACAAAATAAATTAAAAGAAACACCGTTTCTAATTAATAAATATTGTAATAATTCACTTGTCTCAGAATGTATTCAACAATTTTAGATAAATATAGTTAGGTATTAAAATATTAAATCTATGATAATCCACTTTAATGCATTACATAGTTTTTGCAATTTATTATGCTATGATAAAAACAAAATAACTTGAATAACATTTTAAATTATTATTTCTAAAATATCCAGATAATTAACATCTCTTTGATTTTACTTTTAACTCATAAGTTTCTATATTTTCCATATTTTAATCAGAGTAAAAATGCATTATTTACTTTTATCTCAATATTCAACTATTCTATAAATTATACAAAAACACCCTTTAAAAAACCTGTGTAAAAAGCGGAACATATTGCCAATTTACGAACATGTGAAAGCCCAATGTTTGCGGTAAATTTCGAGAAACGGGTAAAATCACATCTCGCGACACTTCATGATAATATTTTCTTTAGTGATGACTGATGAGTAATTTGACCTCAATTGCTTACTGATATTTGCTCGTGAAATGCTTTCTCCGTTTTAGAGAAATATTGTTTATATAATATTATTATCGTATTAATGTGTACTTATAAAATAAGAGCACCTTAGAATTCCCAATGTTTGCTGTAGGTACCGTATTTAAAATCAAATGCTGAATAAATCCTAATCAGTAATGACTAATGTAATAAAGTAGTGTAAAGTGGTAAATCAAATATAAACCAAGTTATCCAAGTGCTAAGGAGGAACTGCTTCTGTAGAATGTAGTTTTTTACAAATATATCCCGGTAACTTTATCAGTTGTCTAGCATCCATAGAAGAAATTCGATACAATTTGGAATTATATAGAGCTGTGCTAATTGCTCAAGAACATTAATATATCATATTTTATTCTTTAATATATTTATTTTAGTGGTCTATATGATGCTGGTCCTGGAAATAAACATAAAAGCAATTAATTGCCCATTTAGAATTGATTTATTTATTTCTCGATTAATTATATTTTTTAATTTTTCTTGCAGGATCGACGGGGAAGAAGTACGGTTAATGTTATGGGACACAGCGGGTCAGGAAGAGTTTGATGCCATCACCAAAGCGTATTACCGCGGCGCGCACGCCTGCGTTCTAGCATTTTCCACCACGGACAGGGATTCCTTTCTAGCCTTGCACTCGTGGAAACTTAAGGTGAATAGTATCATTTTATTTATAGCCTAATCATAGATAGCGAAACGTATCATAATATTTTATATTATGCGAAGAAATCGATACGGATACAAGAAGTGAATTTATTTGCGCCGTAACACAGTGTTTTTTTTTAATTTTTGGCATATTTTGTCTTACGCATGATTATAAACATAGAAGCCGATAATGCAGCACAAAATAGATACACATATCAGTGGTCACGACCCGACACATTCCGCGTATGTTGGCACCTAATCAACATCCTATCACATATCGCATGCATAAGTTCATCAAAATGTACATAATATACAAAACATTCGTGTCAAAAGAACGTCCACAAAATGTATTTATTCATATCCATTATATTTGCCGCTTTACTAAAAAATGCGGCGTGCAATGCGAAAGATGAGCAACAGTGCGTGGATTATTACAAAACTGGTGACAATTTCGACTTAAATGTATTGGAAGGGGACTGGTACGCAGTTTACTATTGGCCTCCAATACAACGGCAAAGGGACAGATGTGAATTGGTGAATTTCAAGAAAATAACAAAGTCCAATCTCGAACCAGGATGTGCTGATATCCCAGAGCAAAATCTAATTGAATCCAGCTACAAAACCTCAACGGGGAAGCCGATACACCAAGTTTACTATGGGCAGGATGAAGTGAAGAACCAAATACGGTCGTGCAATAAAGTTTCCAAGTATATTTTTATTGATGTGGATGATGGATACGTGCTGGGAATCAATTGTTCGAACGGTGGTCGAGGGGTGCTATTCGCCAGAAATTTGCCGACTTCTTCTGAGGTGGAAGATGTTGTAGAAGATATTGAAATAATGACCGGTCGTAGAGGAAGTCCTGATTGCCACCTAGCAGTACAACAGTGATATACTTATTATGTACATTCAAGTTTTTACCGGTGTGCATTTCTATGCTGTGTATTAAGGGATAATTTTTTAATAAATATTTGGTTTTAATCCGTGGTTTAGTTCAAAATACCCTGGTTAAACAGATACATTCCTTGTAGAATATTATTATATATGATATTATTTATAAATGTACAGCAGGTTTTTTACTGTTACCTACACTACACAGAGATTAGCATCATGCAAGAAATAACTGAGAAATGAAACATAAAGATAAGTGACGATGATAAATTGCTACACAATAATATCTTATGTTTGAATAATTAAGATTAATTATAACATGTATCTTAATGTAATTAAATAAAAGTACATGTGAACATACATACAAAAATTCAAAAAGAGTTAACATTGTTTCTTTTTATATTAATTTAATGATCCGAAAGCAAGTTTCTAAAACGAGGATTAATGAGTTCTCCGCTACATTTTGATTTGATTTGGTAGGTACTAGTTCACAGAAGTTTTTATGTTCGCCTAATTTCTCTAGTTCACTCTAATCTTGTACTGTAACTTTGATTAATGATGATACGGTTTGGAATGGATAGTTTTTGAATCAAGTTAGTAAGGTACCATATTTTTAGTTGCACTCTTTATTTTTCCGTCTCCAGGAATTTTCTGTCCAGGCACTTACCGCATATAATACACTAGCTGCTCCGCGCGGTTTCACCCCCGTGGCTCCACTCCTGTTGCCCGTAGCGTGATGAAATATAGCCTATAACCTTCCTCGATAAATGGGCTATCTAACACCGAAAGAATTTTTCAAATCGGACCAGTAGTTCCCGAGATTAGTGCGTTCAAACAAACAAACAAACAAGCAAACAAACTCTTCAGCTTTATAATTAGTAATACATAAGTAAATATAACTATAACGCTGGCTTTTCTTCTAACAGAAAGATTAGATATTTAAAGCGACAACAATAATGACAGTTGGACGTTGGTACACTACTTGTAGTTACACCTATTTAGACTTTTTAGGGTCACGTACCTAGCGAAGGGTAAAACGAGACCTTATTACTGAGACTTCGTTGTCTGTTCTGTCACCGGGCTGTATATCAATAGGCTTTAATTAGTATTTCAAATGTAGAAGTTTGGTTAAATAATAAACAGCAGTCCAATAACACATAATTCTTCTATTTCTAAGGTATTTGGTGAATTCAACGTTTATTTTAATTACTATAATCGTAGTGACAGTTAACCCAATTATTATAATTATTTATATGTACTTTCTTTTATTGTTTCAGGTGGAAAATGAATGTGGAGAGATACCCACGATAATCGTACAAAACAAAATTGATCTAATGGATCAGTGTGTTGTTGGACCGTAAGTATTCTAATTATTTTGTATTTAATTACGATGAATATTATTGTGTACATTATAAATGGGCACTTGGGCAGATATAACTGCAATAACAATTAGATAGTCATATAGTTTCCTGTGAAAAAAGATCATACAAAAAACGTCTACAAAAATAATGCTAAGGATATATGATCATTATGAATAATTGTACAACATCTTCGCATCATTTATTATTGAGAACTGAGTACATATAGGTAATCAAGACGGCAGCTTATATTCATCAAACACAACTAAGAAATATGATAGATTTTCAATTCAAAGATCTCCTCAAATCAGTAACTAGGTAGAGATAAACTACGATAACATGGCGCGCCCCTCCAAAATTCAAAACGTTTGAAAGTATTTGTGAAATTCATAATAAATAATATAATATGTAATATAATATAATAATAAAAATTAATAATTTAATTATTATGTTATTATAAATAATAATAATATAATATTTAAATATTTGTATTTCACTACACACATTGAAACAGTAATTTGGAGGGGCGCGCCATGTTATCGTAGTTTATCTCTACACTCGTCTACCGCTTTATGGCAACTGCACACACCAAACAAGCATTTTTCTCTATGAACAGTGACGAAGCAGAGCTAGTAGCCCGCGCGCTCGGCTGCCGGCTCATGCGCGCCTCCGTCAAGGAGGACGTGAACGTCGGCGCCGTGTTCCGCGCGCTCGCGGCGCGCTGCCTCGCCGACATGCGGCGGGAACACGCTGCTGACGTCACTGCACACGCTGTAGCGCCTGTTATAGGTGAGAATAATATTGTATGCAACGTTTGCATCTACAGTATAGCTGGCTGCTGACGTCAAGTGTGTTACTGAACGGAGACTCCTCTTTGCTCCTACAATAATACAATTCGCTGCTAACATCATAGCACACGATGTCGTGCCTGTTATTGGTGAGAATGGACTAGGGTACCAATGAAAGATTTGACTTCCTTCTACCTTGTAATTGGCTGCTGACGTCACATACGTGTTACTGAATGAAGTGTCTTCTCTTCGCTTCTGCAGTACCTACTCTCTTACGTATTCTTCTATAGGCGAGTGTGATACTAAATGAAGGTCTTATGAGTTATGCTGAGTTTATAATTGACTAATAGGTAATTCATGGTCCTGTTGAGGAGATTGGTCGACTGGTTTTCGATGGAGGAATTTTTTTTACTTCTAGATGTTCTTGTTGTTTAAGAGTTTAAGAATAGTCTCGTTAAACAATTTTTACGAATGGTCATTCATTATAATCACCGAAAACAAGTGATAATTTATACCTAATCGTATACCTATTCCTATTACCTACCGTGACAGAAACTAAAGTGACTAATTACTTCTTATGCTTAATCATTAATCAATTTTATCGTTGCATTTCAGGAACTTTCACAAACCACAACAGCAACGGAACGATCTTACTGCGTCCAGTGAAACATCGGCCCGGCGGCAAAAAGAAAAATGTCTTTAAAAATGCTTGTCGGATACTGTGATCTTATTGTTTTTATAAAAGATAAACTGACTACATGGGCATTTCAAAACTTGTTGCGTATCAGTTTATCCAGTTTTTGAGTTACGGCCAATACATTTTAGACTTTCATGTAGGTGCCTTTCATGTATATAAAGTTGTGTAAGTAGCCATGTATAGATATTTAATGTGCAATTTTTGTTGTTTTTTACTTTATGTATAAACGCTTGTTGATTAGCAACTTTAATGGAAGTTTTATATTTTATATTGAGATCACTTACTCTAAACTTAACTACTAAATCATTTCTATTTTTATATAAAAATTTTACTAAAATGCCATGATGGTTAAATATTATTTTCATAACTGATAAATGTCTTGCTGTTTAGTTTACTTCCAATTCTATGTACCACTGCCGGTACATATTACCTAAATATACTCATAAGTCTCTTATTATTATGTAAATATTGTATTTTTATGTTGTAACAATAAATTATTTTTAAAGACATTTGGGTTTTCATTAATTATTTAAGAGGTCATGACATACAACCAGAAGGGCAAATATCACTCTATCTATACTCCATCCACAGATACTAGTTAATATAGCGCTCTCTCTGTAATGTAATCCCATACAAATGACAAAGACAAAAAAGGTCAGTGGGCGTAAACCATTCTGAATGCACGTACACATTGCGCTACTATTTAAACTAGCTTTCTTTCCAAGACTTCACTTGCCTGTGTTATAAATTAGGCTAGTAGATACAAGTTCGATTAATAAAATTAATTAAAAAAAAAAACTTTCGTTATAATTAACATATTGAATGTTAAGGAAAATAAAAACAAGAGTAGGTAATAAAATATTTACATCATTTATTTTCATTATAATTTACAAAGATACTCGTTATTATAATAATTCTTTTTTTTTTTTTTTTTGACATTATTACACAAATCGACCTAGTCCCACAGTAAGCTCAATTAAGGCTTGTGTTGTGGGTACTAGGCGACGATAAATATAATATTTAATAAATACATATATATATAGATAATAACACCCAGACCCAAGAACAAATGATTGTGTTCATCACACAAATATTTGCCCTGACCGGGGATCGAACCCGGGACCGTCGGCTCAGTAGGCAGTTACTTTACCACTGCGCCAACCGCGTCGTCAAAATATATTAATCACTATCCGAGGACGTAATCGTATCTAAAATATGAGCGCGTCTGCACACTACGGGTGTTGGGTACCACGAACAGACTAAAATATACACGTAGTCTGTACACTGCATTAACTGTTATCGCTGGCCAATCACAAATGAGTCTATGTTTTCCCTACTAACTTGTATTCATGTAACATATTTGTACAACTATTAAAGTGTTAAATAAATAAATAACTTGTCTCCGTGGATAGAATATAGGCAAGTATTATACGCACAAATATTAATATTTGAGTATTTGAGTAGGAAGGAATATCTTTTATAATATTCGTCTGCCCAGCTAGAACTTAAACACACAAATTCACAAGGTGAAATTAAATAAGTAATTAAAATAGCTGGTGTTCACATGTTTATTAAAATGTATTTACTCTTTACTATCTTTTTGTAACGTATTCGTCTCTATGGATACCATATCCATAGAGACGAATCAAACGAACCAAGTTATTAAAAATCGCTCAATTATCTTAAGCGAAAAGAACTGTAACTATAACCTTACTATGATTTTTTGATTAGGTAGGGAACAAAATAAAAACACCACATATGATCAGACAGTTTATTAGGCTTCTGCAAAATAAATTTAACAAAGAAACGCTAAAATTATTTTAACATTATCTTGAATAAGCCAGTAAAGTGCACCGACAGAACCACATCCAGATTACACAGAACTTACATGTTCACTCCACAAATCTATAGCAAAAACTTAAATTTAGACGGTAACTAAAAATAAATTTGGCAATATTAATATGTATTAAGCATTAATAAACTCGAAATAAGAAATATCGTTAGAAAAACCTTAATTACAACACGTCCAATCAACCTTCCCACAGACACGGCGAAAAATATTCATAATTTGTAAACTGACTAATACTTAAAATAAACTTATTTATGAAAGGAAATAATATAATAAATATAGTGAACTTACAATTTTAGTTTATAGATATCATGAGTAACATATTAATATGAAAAATAAAACCTTTCACTTTTTTCAAAATTACGAGCTTAAATAATTCCGTATACTATTCGCCGCGTCTCAACATTTTTCCTGTTCCTTCCAAAGTCACAGTCATTCCCACCTACATCTTATTCCACTGTTTAGTTCAAAAACGAACTAAATACATAGCACAATAAGATTCATAAACCCATCACATGGGACTAATATACAATAAGGCTACATAAGGCGAGACGAAAAACAAAATCTGAATCCTTGACTACCAATTACGTCCTTTAATTATATAAAAATGTATAGGATAAATCGCCACACAATAATCTCAACTCGAATAAAAACTGGCTACACGTAAACAATTTAAACTGCTAACCGTAGATAAAAATAAAAAAATGAAATAACGTATTCATAACATAAAAATAATTATATTTCTAAATAAATATGCACAAAATCACAATTGCCAAAGCATAACACATGGCTGAGCGACACCAATGAGATCTTCGCGAAACTGTATACGATAATGTACTTAATGTGCGAGTAATATAGTTTACATTCGCGTATACGATTTCACAATCGACAAAAGCGGAGCGGAGATTGGCGGAACTAAAAATTAAGCAATAATATTGAAATAGGAAAAATTCTAAGGTATTTTAAAACGATGCATTTTGCATCAGACTATCGACTACTAAGATATTATCCGGGTACAAAATTGAATATTACTTGGACAGGAAGATGTACAAATCTTCTATATTTATTAAAATGCTGATATCAAGCCTAACGTTCGTAATATTTCTAGAATTTTCTTTAAGTCTTTTATCCTGAAAATCAAGAGCTTAAGCTAGCGTATAAAGAAATTACTATGATGTAAAATATCAGTATAAAAAATTCTTATATTGTATTCTCCGCTTTGCTTTTATGAATTTCGGCGTTCAGTGTAGCGGATACATAAGGAATGGGAATGGTGGATGTGTCTATAACGAATATAAACATTTTCCTGTAATATATGGGAATACTTTAGAAATATTCTTGCTTATTGTATGCAATGAATTTCTACCAGAAAAAATTTAATCAAATAGACGGGGCCTAACCATTTACTATAAGTTTTGATTGTAATATTATTGTTTGAAGAAATCTTGTTTCAATAATATTATGTTTTCTTCTCATAAAAAATTTGGAAGTATAAAATCATGCAAAAGTATAAGGGCATTATTTTAGATATGTTTTACACTTTACACTATACAGTATACAAAACTATTGAATTTGACACCGAATAGATATGGTACTTTTATATTATGTAAGTTATCTTTGCATTATCCATACAATAGAAAGTTACAATCATAGGAAAACCCTAGCAATGCATCAGCACAATAAATTTACCAATTTCTAAGAAATACAAGTACTTATTATATTATGCGGCCTGACTGGCTACATTCAATTTAAGAAAAATAATTGTAAATGGATTTTACCCACTACCTTTATTGTTGTTTTTGTCCCTTTCATCATAATAGAACATACATTTAAAATGCCAATAAAAATCATTTTAACTTCGAAACACAACCAATAGATCTATTATTTGCAGATTTGTTCCTTTCCTATCTATAACAAGAAACTGCAAAAAACACATACTATTTTTCTGACCATTTAACTACCACAATATTAGG
The DNA here is from genome assembly GCF_061535395.1 of Colias eurytheme. Lineage (NCBI taxonomy): Eukaryota > Metazoa > Arthropoda > Insecta > Lepidoptera > Pieridae > Colias > Colias eurytheme. The sequence goes on along the minus strand of NC_142995.1, from coordinate 3,018,000 downwards.
ACGAAAATGACAAAAAATCCATTTACAACATTCGAATAGACACATCCACCGGCAGCAGACCGCTCAGTCGATCCTTAGCTCCCTCAAAGCTCACGAGTACGTAGTCACATTTAGTTTCGCGAAGTACTCCAACAGTCCTTGGAGGCGTTTCTTAACCCTTTTCTGGTCATCCAAAGTGCAGCCAAGTATGGCGCTTTCAAAGTTCTTGTCCGTGCCACTGCTGGGGTCTGGTTGGGATGTGCACGCATTCATGTACGTTTGGCAACGTGAGTGCGCAACCACTGCGTCCTCGTGTACGGACATCACTAGCTGGTCTATGTACATGTTCACCTGGAATTAATTGGGTATAATGGTTAGATTAGATACTGATACTCCATAGATACTGCTTTCCGAATCGGTGGTAAATGTAAAAAATATGTAAGTATTGACGTTTCAAAAGTGCTTCTAGAAGAAGTCTAATTGAATAAATAAATGTTTGAAAAAAAAGATGGGAATTGTTAAAGCATATACAAACGGAAGCTTTCTTTTGTTATAATACCTATATATTCCTTATGCGAGATGATGGAAATATTGTAAGTAGGCACTTAAAAATAAGCAATTACGCGATAGGTATTTACTCGTGATAGAGATATCACTTTTTATTTTTTTAATTGGAATTAGAAAATACAAGAGATGATGTATGCTACAACCATTTGACTTTAAAATTTCTCCGTTATTTAACATAAATGCAATAAACGATTACTTTACAAATAACAATTGATTGGAATGCAACTGAGATCCTTATATGTTTTCTATAACATAAACTTCATTAATTATTTCATTTACGGAGCAATGCCATAAACCATTTTGTACACATAAATGCACCCGTTGTTAGATAACCTTCCAAATCAAACATCTGGTATCCATTGAATAGAATCGTTAATTTATTATCCTTGTGAAGTAACACGTGTCCTGAATCTGAGTCATTGATTAATTTGCAAGCCTAGGATTAATATCAAAGTTATAATGTGCTAATGGTCACATAGAATATTGACCTATGATCTTTTGAAGGAGGATATACTGAAGAGAAAATGAATTATCATTTTAGGAAAATGATCCAAGGATCACATTAGAACTCCTGAAGTCCTGACCAATTTTTTACATGCTGGCTAATTTCGAGAGAGACTCGTAACTGCGTAAGAGATAAACGATTATTATCGTATAAAAACAGGTATGATCCATCAAACCACAAATGATAGATTATCCTAGCGAATTCCAATTTCGGCAAATTAATTAATAACTAAGTCGCAAAATCTTACAAATAAGCAATCGTTACCCCAGAAATTCATACCGAGGCGTGTTAAATGAATAATAAGGATTATGACGAAGATCATCGACCGAATCGACCGCCCAGCGTTCACGGCAATTTGGATAATTACCACCTCAATAATTACTGCAATAAGTAATAACAGCTGTTGTGTAGACGTGATAATTGAATAATCATTATATTATTGGAATATACATTGCTTGAGGACGGAAACATAAATTTCATACATTTTAATGAGTCCTTCGGCGGTCGGCAAAATTTCGGTAATTTATACAAAAATCAATTTTGTTCATTGCTATTCCTTTCCTAATTTATATAAGACCTAATATTTAAAATTGTACTTTTACATTCAAATATTTAAATTAACTGGACTTTTGACCAATTATGAACTCAATGTCATTTTTTTATCCTAACATCTTTCAGAGACTTACGCACTTTAAAACTGAATATTGATCATATTAAGCATTACGTATGTAAAAGTTCGAGTAGAGTTTGTGGTTTTAATCCATGTTCATTGTATTTTAATACACCGAGACCCCATTGCATATATCCAACCGCAACGAGCTATCGACCTTGCCAGGGCCTGTGTATAATGTATCATTTGAATTCCTAGCGCGCCTGGGTTCGCGTGCAAATCGTTTTACGTGTTGTAAATTCTTTTGTGATACTTTTTATGCATACGTCATATTTTTATTTATATTTACTGTATGGAAAAATTTGTATGCTATCGATAATCTGATAATAATAAATGCTCGCTCTTTGAGACCTGTTTATTATCTACCCTTATATTCATAAGATGTAGCCCATTATTTTCTGCTGGCTTGTTTCAAACTGATCGAAATATTATTATGACTCTACTAGTATTCCTCAATAAACAAAATCAGCTTGTGAATTTCACACACTTAAACAAAGAAAAAAAACGTAATGAGTAAACCGTAGTAGGAAATAGTAATTTAAATTTCTGGTATAGAGTTAGAGATTAAATTTGTGCCGAGCACAAAAAAAAACTGACCTTAAAATTGAATAACGTAGCTACAGATTACATACTTTATTTTACAAAAGAATAAAAACAATAAAAAAGATACAAGGCCGAAAATTACAAAACAACAAGTCAAGTGATGGTTATGCATGATAACTTAAAAAAAATTGTTGAATGCATAAATATTTAATTACAAAATCTTCGTTTTCCAGAAAACAAGAGAAGCGTGTTAAATCATATCTTGAGACACAGACTAACTAGAGATATTTCAGTCACCGACACAAATATATTATATCAATGTATTTTCATTAATAAGGCTCTCAATGGAACTGTCTATTGGCATAAAACAGTTATCACTTGCTTTTTTTGTATAAACATATCATATATCGCTAGGATGTGGTCATGATAACATTAAGTGTAATCATAACAGTCAATATTTTGTTGAGAACGGAAATAAACACGATATATTTCAAATATTAATGCTATTAAACTAAATGTTAATTGTTAAGGTACAAAATATGCTGAGGCTAATTCTGCAAATTTTTATGGTGGCGATATCATTAGTCAAACCACAGTTGCCCGCTCTAACAGTCTTTCTAACGGATTTTTAAAGCGATTATATCGAAGGGTCAAAAATAAATTCTATTAAATAATTCTTTAATTTCTAAACGTGTAAGGGTGCTTTTATACCGTAGCGTGGGTCCACCATGCGTAGCAAGGGATGTGTTTGTAAAGAACCAATAGTATCGCTACAAACAGTGTTTGAAACGATACTATTGGTTTATTTATTTAGAATTTGCAACAGAGGATACAGATTACATTTGTTACATCTAATTGTTCTGTGAAGTGGTTCTCGCATCCTCGCACATCTCTGGTGGAAAATGCGTAATGCGTAAAATTACCACACATTCACTAATCCATACTAATATTATAAATGCGAAAGTAACTCTGTCTGTCTGTCTGTTCCTCAATCACGCCTAAACTACTGAACCAATTTGCATCAGATTTGGTATGGAGATATTTTGATACCCGAGAAAGGACATAGGCTACCTTTTATTGCGAAATATGTACCACGGGCGAAGCCGGGGCGGACTACTAGTAAGTTATATTTTCCTGGTCTAAGACAAAGTCTCACCTGATGCAAAGCTTCCTCCTGCTGCTGGTCGCGGTCGGTTCGCACGGCCACTTCGACCGTGAGGGCGCGCGCCAGAATACGGTCCGCGTAACGGGCTATGTCGTCTTTATCACCTGCAAGCGGATATTTTTAGCTATTTTTATATGTTTTTAACAAAATATAAGATGTTATAATGCATAGTTTATTTAATACTAAGATTACAAAGAGGTATTTTCTGAGCTAGAACTTTAAGATAGAAAGGAAGGAATCTATGAATTTAGTTAATTTATTTTATTTAGAATCAGTAGAAAGCTACATCAACGATAACATAGGCAATTTTTTATTAGTTTTTGTTAGATATCAAGACAGATTTTTGGTACAGATTTGTAGACCGTATTTTATAGTACATATTTCGTTTTGTAACAATGATTACAAATATGTATTGTTGATTTCGTATGACATTGTAGATTTGCGAACGTATATTACGTCGCGATACGTGCATTGGAACGCAGATAAGACTTGTTACAAAAGAATATATCATAAAACCTCACTCTCAGTCTCGATTAATCATGACATAAAGTTATCAAATAAACCTATTTAAAAAAAACAAGGATATGAATCAAGTTTATATCTTCAGCACAAAAATTGGTGTTGTTTATTATATTATTATCAATGAACTTATCATCATGAATTATTAGAATTGTTAGGTGAATAAACTGGCTAGTCACCTGATATAATTTTTTTATACACATTGAAATTTATATTTCCTATATTTAAAGTTTATCTTTAATACTTTAGAGTACAGAGATATAATAAAACTTATTAGAATCAATTTTGTTGTTCACACAGAAAAGAGCAAAGAGCATTATAAGTAATAATGCAAAAAGGAACATTCATAAAGTTTGAGATTCTATAAATAAAAGCTTATTTACTTTAATGATGGCTAGCCACTTTTCCTGACTTAATCTCAGTATAAAAAATATGTATATAGTTTATATGTTATGCCTTCTAATGGTAAGATAAATATTTTTTTTTAATTTTTCATTTAGTGTCTCAGTTATACATTAGTCCATGGTTATACTATAACAAACTCACAAAAGAATCTAATATTTACTCATTATGGATACACTAATAATGCAATTAAAAAGCCTGCATCTAACTAAACCTCATTCATAATTCTACAACAATTCTGTAACTATAGAAATGACAAACAAATTACTCACATTCAGAGATATCAGTAAGCAGTTCCGAGTGCTTGATGCTATCAAGCGTAGACAGAAGGGAGTCCTTTTCCTCCTCAATCCTCACTGTGTCCCTGCGGAGCCTCTCCACTCGCAACTCCACTTGGTCTAGTACAGCTATCAGTCTGTATTGAATTAATTGATAAAAAGTTAACTCTCAATGCAAGTTACAACATATAATAATATGTTTGGTATAAAAATAAAAATTATAAATACAGTGCAACCTTAATATAACGAACCTCATTATAACGATTTCCTCGATTTAACAAATTTTTCGTAATCCCCTTGAATTGTCCATAAGATTCAATATAAAATATCCCTTTACATTACGAACATTTTTTGCGAACCACCTCTTTATAACGAATTTTTAACTATCAAGAAAAGTATAAATACCTCTAATTAACGAATTTCGTCAACCCAAAACCTTTATATAAAGTTCCAACCAATGTAATGGTGATTCATGTCGCGACAGGTTTCGACATGGTTTTGTTCGTAAAACGATCATTTTTGTTTAAATTAAATTGGAAAGTAATGTGAACATTGCTGCTCGTCACTATTGTTAAAGATTCAAGTTGAAATGGATCAGAAACGTAAAAGACCTCTTTATAACGAATTTTAGACCAACCTAACCTCAACATAACGAACCTCAGTTCAACGAATTACTTGATATAACGAATATTTATTTGTTCCCTTCAGATTTGTTATATCGAGGTTGCACTGTACAATCTATATTTTAATTTTTTTATAATTATTTTTATATCATAATGGATAATGTAAAAAGCATATAAAAGTTGTGTGATTAAAAAACTACAAACTTAGCATTCTCAGGCCATTAATAGAAATACATTGTATAAATTTTGATTTAAAGTAGGTAAATCATTAAAACCAGTCTATGGAGTAGAACATAGTATAAGAAATGTGTGGGTGTTTTGTATAAAAAAAGATTGATTGTATCTTGCAGCTGTATATTGCGTGACGCTGAATATTCAATCATTTCCGAAGTAATAACGAGAACAAAAATGTTAATTACAGTTAGCATAAATATCTCTTGTGATATTTGTAGAATGTATTAAACAACTATAAAACAAACACAAAATAATACTTTACAACTCATTTTGGTCGTGTGGGCGCTAGTAAGTCATTATATTTTTATAACGACCGTAAAAATTTGGATAACCAAATATGGGAGAAGTGCGCTACCATATGGCGTCAATAATTATAATCGAGCGTCTGGAATTATTTGATTAGAACGTCACTAGAGAAAGTGTATTAAAATAATGATTACCTGTCTTTCGGTGCCTGTGTTCCTAAAGCCGAGGTTTCGTCAATGAGGGGTAAACAGGAACTCTCCGCCGAATGTGTCCAGTCCGTTGAATACAAATCCACTTCCATCTTTTCCACTTTATTTGTATTTAAAAGAATGAGATAAACAATTCTATAACTTTCGGGAATTTTGTTGTACAAGTCAGGAAGATAAATAATACGTTCTCGCTGCAACAGAAAACTTATGTCATTTATGACAATGACAAAATATTACGACAGCTGACTAATAGTTTGACAGCGGCGAAGAAATATGAAGTTTGTCTTTTTTTCAAATATGGGAATAATACCTCAGTCCTCAATTGTGATTAGGTCGCGTTCGAGCAAAAAATAGAGGAGGAAAAACATAGGAAAAACTAGGAAAAACATTGAGGAAAAGCAAAAAGGACAATCCCATTTGGATTTATAACAATCTATTCTGTGATAACAATCTTATTTTAATGAAATAAATACCTTTCAAACAATATTCATTAATTTTATTTTATTCTAAAGTTCAAATAATGCAATTTACATATTTATGGATTGTTAAATGAAAGGGAAATAAATAATAATACATCAACAATAAAAATTTAATTATCAGGCTAGACTCTAGAGGAGAGGAAAAAATAATTGTCTCTGTATTAAGGCAATCTGAAAAAGTTTACAGTGGTTTCCAACTATTCAGTACCATAACAGTTGCAAAATACTCCACTAGCGCCTAGCGCCTAGCATCAAATGAAATTTGCAGAGAAGAATTTATTAGTGTTTGAATTTTAGCTAAGTATAGTGGTAATTAATAGTAACTTGATTCACTTGAAGCAACAAATAAAAATATGCACTCACCTTTTTGCCCTCATACAAATAAGGTTGAATTTACTTTGGTGTATTGATCAGCTAGAAGTGTGTAGGGTAGTCGTTATTCGTATTTTTATTACTTACACACTTTTTATTAGCTTCACCTGTATGTTTGTTTGTAACCGACTTCTTTGGGCGCAATTTTGACCCATATTAAACGGCCAGATTTCGTTCAAACTTTGTAGATTTATTGAGGACCGATGACAATACACTAATTTGATAAAATAAATAATAGTTAAAAAAAAACTAAAAAACACGCTTTTTATAGAAAACCGAACTAAAAGCGTGTTTTTTAGTTTTTTTGAAGTGAAAACTTCTTTAGCGGCGTTGGGTATAAAATCGACGGATGGATATATCAAACATGCTCAACGTTAATAATCAAGTTTTCACTTCTGCCAGCACTCCCGGAGTGCAACCCGTCTTTTTTTAGAACTATTATATTATTTTAGAGTAGTCACAGAATACATTCATTTAATAGTAGCTAAACCTCAGAGGCTGAGAGCTAAACGCTACAGAACGGACACTCTCCGCCCCCCGCCAAAATTAAACACTTACCTCAACCCGCACGATCAGCCATATTATGGCTGGCGTCCACTAGGCGGATCGGGCCGGGCCGCATCGCAACGCAAAAATACGCCGGCCTATGTTTTGTATGAAACATCGTCCATTAGCGACGGATCGGGCCGGGGCGGGCCGCAACGCATTGGCGGATATCGCTTCGCAGGCGGATTTCTGCCGGCGGTGCGCTGCGGCCCGGCCCGCCCCGACCCGTCTAGTGGACGCAGGCAGGCGGATGTGAGCGGCGAGCGTCTGTTAGATAAAATCCGCCTAGGCGGTCCGCCGCGCCCCGTACAGGTGGACGCAGGAGCAGACAGCGCGTCCATTAGAGACGGCCCGTTGCGATGCGGCTCGGCCCGATCGGCCTGTAATGGACGCCTAGCATTATGGTACCCATTTCCCGCAAGGACGATTCCAACGACCGACGACGTCAAGACGTCAAGACCTTTAGGGCGTATTCAGAAAGAAAGCTTGAAACTTATAAGCGCTTATCGGCGCTTGTCATGTTCATATATTTTCCTGCGCGGGTTACCAGCGCTGACAAGCAAGACAAAGGAAAATATATATGAACATGACAAGCGCCGACAAGCGCTTATAAGTTTCAAGCTTTCTTTCTGAATACACCCTTAGAGAGTAGTATATTCTTTGGTCAAGACCACAGAGCAAGTAATGGTCAAGACCAAGTCAAGACGAAACGCAACGAAGATTGACAACATTAATCAAATTGACTTATAAGTGATTTTATTATTTTGGATTTAAGATTATCGTTTTTCGTAGAAAATGGCTAGATATTGTGCTGTTTACGGATGTATTTCATCAGACAAATATGATAAAAACAGAAGATTTTTTAGATTACCAAGTGACGAGATAAGGTACCTACCTAAGTCAATTAATCTTTTACAGCTCTAAGGTACTTATTGAACATAAAATTTTATACATACAATAAAATCGTAGGGAAGTCAAAACTCTACATTGAATATATTTTTATTTAAAGAATACTTGGTGCGTGATTTACCTATATAATATATCTATTTATTCATATGTAATATGTATAATAAAATCGTAGGAAAGTCAAAACTGTACGTTGATTGGTTAGTTGATTTTTTTATTCAATAATTTACGTTTGGCAAATATTTTCCAGGTGTATGCTGTGGCTACGAGTTATTGATCGCTGGGATTTAGCAGAAAAGCCCCTCACAGCACTTTCAAAACGCTATGTGTGCGATCTGCATTTTAAAAGTACAGACCATAATATTAAAAAATTAAAAATCAGCGCAGTCCCATCATTAAATTTACCAGATTTATTTGGAGCAAAAAATCCAGAAAAATCAACCCTAACTGAAGAAAAAGAAACCAACGAAGCTTCCACACAGACAGATTTTTTGATCACATGTTCCGCAGCTGAAAAAAGTACCCAAACAACCCAAAATTTAACAATCAACAGCCCTCGAAAAAGGAAGTTGTCCAGGGACTTACGAATAGAATGCAAAAAGCGGAAAGTTCTTGAAAATCAGTTGAAGTGTGTATAGAAGATAATCCAAAATGATAACTTGTCACCGCAACTAAAACACATTATAGATTTGCAATGCAAACTAAAACGTAAAGCTCGTGGCAACAGATATGACATGGATTATAAACTTTTTGCGTTGGGCATTTATTTATTTTGCAAGCCCTCTGGCCTACAGAGTTCTTGCCGAAACTTTGAGTTTACCCAGTGAACGAACATTGCGACGAATGAACATAAATATTGGCACAAAAATATCGCCAAATGTTCTCAATTGTTGTTAAACCAAAATGAAAAACATGAAAGAGAGCGAAAAATATTGCATTATCTGCGTAGACGAAATTTCGTTGAAACGAAATTTATATTATAAAATAAACAAAGACAAAATTGTTGGCTTCCACGAAATTAACAATGTACAAACATCAGAACCCGCAACACATACATTTGTTTTGATGGCAAGGGGAATCTTTTCAAACTGGAAACAGCAATTGGGGTACAGCTTTTTAGCACAAAGTAAAAATTATAAAGAATTATAAGACTGGCTAGACGATGCAATCCAAAAATTTCTTAATATAGGATTCATAGTCGTTGCACTGGTTTCAGACCAGGGCTCAAGTTTCTTAAATATGGCTCGCGAGAAAAATATATCTGCTGAGCATCCCTTTTTTTTATCGGAGGAAAAAAATTTACTTATTACATTTTTTGACGTCCCACATTTGATAAAATCTCTGAGAAATAATTTAATTAAATATAATTTTGAATTTCCGGATAAAAATGGTTCAAAACTAATTGCAAAATGGGAAGATATAAAAAAGTTTTACGAATATGACTCAAAAAAAGCATATCGTTTGGCGCCAAAACTTACAGAATCTCACATAAATCCAAACAACTTTGAAAAAATGTGTGTAAAATATGCAACACAGGTATTCAGTCATACGACAGCGGCCGCAATGAATTGTTATGTAGAATATGATCACCTACCGAGGGCAGTTTTCCGCCACTTCTGGCTTGCCTTTGTTGGCCGTCCAGAGTGGAGCCGCTAGAGCTATATGCTTGGAAGTGTCTAATGGCGTAATATCGGGGAAACCCGCTCCGGTCCCGCGGGCCTGCGATGGTGATACCGGTGCCGCACCTCTCTACAGCCCTAGCCGTTCAGCTGATGTTGCCCCCTTGTTGCCATTTTCAGTAACCTTTTTGGAAGCCCATCGACCGAACTGGCGAGTCACCGTCTGCCATTATTTTCCAGTTTTTGAAAAGGCAGACGTCCGTAATCCCCATAGACCCAACCTACCAATCCATTGAACTCCCCCTTTCTATACTCCAGACTTGTAATTCCCATACTTTGCAAAAGTTCTACATCAGCCGCGGACTGCCCAAGGCTGTATCTCTATAGTGCAGTCATGGGCAGGCTGCGGCTGGTGTCCCACAACACATTAAAATTATCTAAAGGGCCTCTGCGTGTTGGATCTATGTCCCCATGTAAGCCTTCCAAAGGACCGGGAATCTTCCTTCTGGAGGTACCCGTGTATTATGAAGAATAAATTATAATATTATATGGTATAAAAATAAATACATTTTTCATTTAAATTACATATTTGGTTTACTTTACTATTACCTAAATTGATTATTTTATAAATATACTAAATATTTAAGCAACGAAATGCAGGTAAATAAATCCACAATTAAAATTTATCGTCTTTTTCGTGTCAAATATTTTGCCTGCTCAGAAATTATTTCGTAAAATACTTTTCACAGGGATTGATTTAAGAATATTATAATTTTTCGGTAATAATTATTGAAACAAAAACTGAAAATATTTGAACTGATGTAAAAATTATATCAGTAAATTTCAATAAGCATTTATATATAATTTCTGATCTAATTATTAAACAAATTAAAACGTATCTTCGGTTAGGATACAACCTTTCAGAAATAAATATGAACAAAAATATTTTTGGGTAAATTTTCATGAATAATAGTGCGCTGTGCGGCGGGCCGCCGTCGATACAAAGTGCATACAACTTCGCACGCAGCGCTTGAAGCGCTATGAAGTTTACGAGAGTTTTTTGATCGACCAATGTGACATGAACAGGCAAGTCACAAATGTGCCAACCCTAAAGCGTTCTGCGTTAACACACACATTTGCACTCTGTACAAATGTCTTATGCTAGTGTGACTGTCAAAACGATAAGTTTGTATGGAGTGTCCGGGGTGTGGAGTAATGACGGTCTTAAACATTAGATTGTAGCATGTTCTTGACCACTACTTGACTTATCTAGGGAATAAAACACCTAGAAAAAAATTCTAATTGTAATATTATAGAAAGTATTATAAAATAAAAAATAGGTGAGAAATAAAACAAGTTGGTATTTTATAACATTATATTTACATACATTTATTTCTTAAATAAATTACAAACAAAATCTTAGATTAATTTTTAATTACCTTATTTATATATCTAGAGTCTATAATCTATACATACCATAAAATAATACTGAAGAGATTTAATCTTTGTAATTTCAGACAAAATAAGTTTGATATTTTTCATAAATTAATTCCAAATAAATACTCATAATTCTTTTATAAACCAAAATTTACCCTTTGAATAATATCACAACGCTGTACAAATAAAAGTATGATATGGATATGTTTTATATAGAAATAAAATTTGTATTGCAAAATATAATAACCTTTTACTATTACAAGTTACAACTACTAAGTAGCGGACGGTACAACGACATAGAACCATCTATTAATATTAATTAAGGTTATAACTTATATTTCATTTATGCAATTGTTAGGAAAAGCGATATATAAGTAGAGGAAAAGAGAATAATTTCATTTCGAACATGTCACGATGAAAATCTATCTAGAATATAATGTTTCTCCTAAGTGGATAGTAGAAGCATAGTTTAAAGAGAACAAGTAAGTATTCTTCGAACAAAGGTACATCGCTTTGTTTGTATCAGCGTTGCCAACGTCCGTAGTCAGGATTCCCCAAAACTCTAACCGAAAATCCCCAATTTTGGGGAATAAAAAATAGATAATCCCCACATATTCCCCACACGTTTTCAGACAGTGAAATAAAAGCCATATTCACACGATTTCATAGAAATAAGAATTTAAATCCAAATAGGTACTTTTATGTATTCGAAATTACATTTCCGCACCCGGCTTCGCTCGCATTTTCAAGAAAAACCAGCATAGTTCCCGTTCCTGTGGGATTTCTGGGATAAAAAGTAGCCTGTCTTATTCTGGATTTTCAGCTACCGTCATACCGAATTTTATTGTAATCGGTTCAGTAGTAGGTACTATTTCGCATTCGTAAACTTTCGCATTTATTATATTAGAAGGATAAACGTAAATTTATGGAAATACTGCTCTGCATCTGCATCTACTTTGCGGCATATTTTTTTTGCAAGTCATTTGTTGGTTCGAATTTTAAACATCACCTTTCTTCTTTATCTCTTCTCTAGTCGACATACGTGAGACCCTTAAAATAACCCTTATATCATTATGTAGTCTCGTTGGACAGTCTCGTCTATGGTATCAGGTATGTAACGTCAATATCTTACGTTGAGAAATAACCGTGCGCCTACTTGCATCGTCTACGTGCATTGTCTACATTCTGAGATGTTACATCATTTTTCAGAATCAGAAATTGCTGCAGCACTGATTTAAGGGATTTGATTTGTAATTGCTGAGCTTCTGAAGGATTCACTATCGATATTCATAATGAAATAATGTGCCAGTAAAGTCGAAAAACTTTGTTGTGTTAGTAGTCAGTTCAATATAAAAGGCTAGGCAATACTTATAAAAATATGCGATAACATAACGGGGAACATTTACTTTTATTTCTTCTATTTTCAGTTCAAGAAATGTCAAATTGTCAAAATGTCTAAATTCCCCGCATTGTCCCCACACCAACGCTCTCCCCACAAATTCCCCAATCGGGCTGAAAATCCCCACAGTTTGGGGAATTCCCCACACATTGGCAACCCTGGTTTGTATGTACGCGGAGCGCTTGGCCACGCCCCCCGTTCATGTAATGCAAGCTTGACGCACGCACACAACGCCGCTCGGTTACTTCTAATGGACTGTTCTCGTTAGGAGCGTGCCATTGCTGTGAGCGGTCGGTGTTTGTTTAAAAATATTTAAAATATCAACGTGACAATTGATAACCCTACGCCTCGCGAGTTTAGGTACCGTGCGCTCCTAAACGCCGCTCGGGAGACGGCCTACTTGCTCTCTATATACTATGGTAGAAGGGGATTTCGGCGTTTCACATACTATATACATAATACTTAAACGAGAAAATATTTTCATTACTTAGTCAATATTTTCTATCCGATTAATTGAATGCATTTAAATTATTACTTACATCCTTTTAGAACACTTTGGATATTTCTTTGCATTCTACGTTCACTCTATCTATAAATTCTTTATTAATTGCACACCTATTATTCTATTCGTAAAACAGCTTTTACATTGGACATTTTGATCTCAAAAGAGAATAGCTCTTTGCCTCTACAATCTGTATGTTACAAAATAGCCTGTATCTACAAATAAAATTATAGTCGAGCCAATTTAATAGGCAACATTTGACGTCTATCAATTTTATCTTCAAAGAGAAGTAACCTGCATAAAAACATCGATTAAAGTGAATTAATCGATACGGATTTGAAACATTTGTCAATCGAATTTATTAATTTATGATGATTTTTATTCACAAGTATTCAATGCATTCGATTCTAGATGTCAGATTTCGATTTTTAGAGTAACGTCTCTGGTATTTAAAAATAAAAAACGTTTATTGACACAAAATTGTAGCGACGTCAGTTCTTTAAATCAGAAATTGTTTATTATGTTTAGGATGATTTATCAGTAAAATCAAATCTTAAAATTACTTGTATCGGTCATTATTATTATAAATATGTAATCGTAATTGAAAAAAGTTAAGCAAACGTGCAGTTCTAACAAAACGAAATATCATGTTATTTTATGTCGTCGATACTAGGTTACGTTGTTGAATTTTGTTGAACTGTCAAATGTTGCCTATTAAAATGGCTCTACTATAGTATGTATGTATATTGGGTTAGTATACAACATTGAAAACTTCTTAAGGTGATTGCAACGATCTGTTCCCAGCCAATATCCCGCTAGATGGCGCTGAATTCTACATTTCTAGTTTATTTGAGTTTTTGCGTAATTGGAATAGTCATCAAACCTAGGAATAGTCATGGCGGTTACTGAATATTATATTTTATTGAAATATGTTATATCATTGCCTTAAAATCCACCCAATTCGGTAAAATTATGCGTTTTAACATCTGTCATTGCATACAGGGTCGTTTACACACACAGACGTATACAAAAATGATAAAGATTTAACTCTAGATGGCGTGAATGTAAAGCGCGTCACACACGGTGAAGATACTACCTATAATATTTTATCTAATCTAGTAATATTTTATATTACAGTATCTTAAGGTATCCGGTATCAGCGTTCTGACCATCATTTTTCTTTTTTCGCTGTAGAACCGCCATCCTGTTACAAATGACCCACAAAGGAGAATGACCACGGGTGGTATCGGTAAAATTTTAGTTGTGCCACGTATTCGTTATATTGTTAATTCCTATTTGTATTTATAATGATCATATGTATCAATATTAAGTCTTAATTAAACCGGATAAATTGAAATAATAGTAAAAGTAAAAGTTTTTCTTTTGAAACATGTATGACTACGTATGGAATCGGTAAAATACTAGTTGTGTCACGTGTTCGTGATATTGTTAATTCCTATTTGTATTTATAATGATCCTATTTATCACTATTAAGTTGTAATTATACCGAATAAATAGAAATAAAAGTAAAAGTTTTGTTTTGACACATACCTATATCTATCTCTCTTGCAAACGTCATATGTCATAGTTTCTATTTGAAATGTCAAATGAATGTGTTCGACGCATTGTTCGATGTTATTTTGAAATAATGTTTAAATTACGATTTACTTTTCACATTTGTCTTGTAAATTAAAATATTACCTATGTAATAAATGTAAAACTTAACGTTCATCGTTAGTTTAAACTCGATTAAGTAGTTTTTTGAAGTGTTGAATAAAACTATTGTTTTATTTTTATTGTCGCGAACTGCGGCTTATTTACATAAAAACTTTAATCATATCTAAAAGTACTAACATCAAGCTTTAAATTGAGCTATATTTCATCTTGACACAATAAGTTTGATTGCGATACCAAGTGCCATAGTCACTTGGGCAATCTCCTGTGGTTTTCATTTTTCTGTATGGGTAGACAAAACTTCAAAACGCCACCTGCTACGGTTTATATTATTATGAACGATTAGCTTTCCGCCCGCATTTTCAAAAAAAAACCCGTATAGTTCCCGTTCCCGTGGGGTTTCCGGGATAAAACCTATTCAATGTGTCCAAGTTACGTTCTATATGTGTGCTAAATTTCATTGTAATCGGTTCAGTAGTATTTGCGTGAAACACACACATACACATCCTCACAAACTTTCGCATTAGCACAGACTAATAATAATATACTACGTATACAAGCATTAGTAGGAAGTAGGATTGTTATAAAAATAAAAGTTATATTTGTTGGCGTAAACTATTTTATTGTAATTTTGGGAAATAAATAATGTCAAAATTGATTACACTACAATAAAACGCAGTTTTATTTTATTACCTACATTACACTATTGGTTTTTTTTTATCAAAACATGTATTTGAAGTAGCAAATATGATATTATGCTGATCCAAGCATTTTCACTCAAAACTAATATCACTAATGATTTGTAAAAGTAAATTATTTCAATATACATTTCATAACCAACAAGTAAGAATAATTATTCATACAACAACAAATCAAAAACACTATTTACTATGGAAAAAAAACCAGGAAGGTGAAAAACATATTTACGATTTCGATGCACTCGACTTTTAGTAAAATAATAGGTAAAAATATTATTATGGTTTTGATCACAGACATATCTGTGGTTTTGATTTTAGCTACTAGTATCAGAAAGCTGCGTGTTCAATGCACATCGGGGTCCCACAACTGTGGAGGAAGGAAGGTAGAATACCTCCATCGAATAAGTGAAGTTTTTCGACATACTCGATTTGCCGGCCGGCCTCAATGAAGATTGTCCGAAAGTTGTATATGTGCTCTGTAACGAAAAAATTTCGCTAGCGCGATTCAGAGTGAGGTGTCGTACAATATACCTAATGAAGTTTTTCATCTTTTTATTTTACTGCAAATACAAAATAAAAATTAAACAATGGTAATGTAAATTCTAAACAAACTACTACCAAAATACAATTAGAACAAAAATCATTTGACTGGTTGATTTCACCCAGAGGCCAGAGGCGGCTCGTGACAAAATTGTGTTCACTTGAAATAAAACAACGAAAATACAATAGCGTAGCAGGATAATTTATTACAAAAAAAAATGAGCACCACATTTTATAAATGTCTATAACACTAAAAATTACAAAGTACAGGCTATTTCAAAACGAATTCAATGACTAGGTATCAATAATTAGTAAATCACCGAATTTGCATTCGCGAGCGTAGGTATCCATAGTGTTTGTCACTGACGGTCACTGACCTCTATAACTTATAGTTATAGAGGTCAGTGGTGTTTGTTGTGTAAACATGTATGTATTTGAGTAGTTAGTAGCATATTATATTCTGAATTTCTGATCCATGCCTATTCACTCAAAACTAATAACACTAATGATTTGTAACAGTAAATTATTTCAATAGGTAGGTATTTGAACATTTCCCAACAAGACGTAAGAATAATTATTCGTAGGTATACAAGATACAATAACAAATCTAATACACTATTTATTATTTTATTATTTACTAGCGGTCCGCCCCGGCTTCGCCCGTGGTACATGTTTACGTTTTCTCTCCATAAGAAGTAATAGCTAGAGAGCTAGCGCAAAGCTACCTGTATGTATTTGACCAGACCTGGATTTTTGTGTGTTGATTCCCCTATACCTACTATACATGAGATGAGGAGTCACTAAGCCCAGAGTGGTGGACGGGGCGCGCGCTTAGGTAAGACAGGTGGAAATTTTTGGCGAACTTTGAAACCATTTGACCACGTCTGCCATTTTGATATTTGAAAATAGATTATTATTACTATCGGAAAATAACAATGGCAGACCATTATCACGCGGATAACATTCTGGCAGACACTTATGAAAGTGCTGAAAAAAATACAATTTTGAAAGTATTTGACCAGATCTGCCATTATATATACATATATTTTATTTATTAGGGTCTTAAAAACTTATTTTCGAAACGGCAGACATTTTCATTGCGTACAGACTTCAGCAGACAACAAAACTTTACAGACTTCAGCAGTCAACAAGACTTAGCTTCTACATGGTCAGATGTATATATGTATTACGTTCCCTGACCTTACATCAATGATTTACTTTATTAATGTTTTTATGGTCATTTACATTTAATTTTGAAAACTATGGAATAAAATTTATAAATTTGATGATACAAAACTAAATATACATTTGTAAAGAATCTCAAATATAAAGTTGTGTTGCAAATAACAAATCATCATTTAAATATTTAGTTTATTTCTTTATTTAAGAAACAATTAACAATTACAAAACAACATAAAAAAACACGCATGCATTTATTGAAATGTTCATTCATCATCACTATCGTATGGCGTTGTGTGACTCGTCTTCATAATCCATTGAATCGGATTCTGTAAAAGTAAAACGTAAATTATATAATAAAAGAAATGAGTCATTATAAACTTACCTAGTAAGGCAATGCCTTTGATGTCGCACGATGCCGCCGCGCCGCCAGTGTAGGTACTTCTGCTGCTACATGAAGATATGCTAGGGTTGCAACAAATGGGAAATAAAACAATTGTAATTATTACTATTATGATGTAATCATTTATTCATATTATGTACATTCAAAACAATTGCTATTATTAAATCTGATGTAATTATTTTTTCATAAATATATAATTATTATTAATTATATAATATATTGCACTGTGAAATATTTACGTATCACTTTATTTTTGATGTTCTTAATTGTCTTTTATAAAATTTAAGTGACGCATTCGCATTGGGATCAACAATCCGATAAGAAAAGAATGGAGACAACATATACATAGCTTTGATTTCAATTCTACAGATACAAAATATACAATCTATCTAAAATGATACAACGGATGTTTCCTGCGTTTTCTCGTCAAAATACCGAAACAACGTAATTATTGTATAGTAGTTGGGCGTGAAAGTAAAAAAACAAATGAAAAGTGTTTTCCATATGATTATTTATTAAATTTACGCGATTAAGAATAATTTCAACGATACAATTTAGTAACCGAGAATTCAGAGGATTAAAGAAAATACCTGCCTGATCATTTTATCAAACTCTAAAAGAATTATGGTTATTTCGCATCACTCGGTTTATTAGTTTGGTAATAATTATTAAAGGTAGTTACAACCCTAGCCATTGAGTCGAACGGTAGGCAACACAATATCGACTTTGTGCGGGTACATATGGTACATTTCTTCTTGCTGTGAAGCGTAATTATTATTATTAAGATTTTTTAGGCTATTTTGAATCAGCTGTTCTAATTTAATTCTAGAAATTTATTAAAACGTGATTTTTTTAAAAGTATATTATGAGTTTATAAATACCTCAACCAATAGTTATTGTGTCCTATCCTCATTTCTTTATATCTTGGTAGTTAACTAAAGTGTTAAATTTACATAACCTCAACAACAACATTTACACTGCCACTGCACTAAAACTAAACTAACTAGCTCTCTAGCTATAAGAACCATCCTCGTACTTCAAGGGATATAATAAAAAAAGAATTATCGAAATCGGTTCAGCCGTTCTCGAGTTATGCGCTTACCAACACATTTTGCGATTCATTTTTATATATAAGAAGACTAGCGGTCCGCCCCGGCTTCGCCCGTGGTACATGTTTACGTTTTCTCTACATAAGAACCATCCTCGTACTTCAAGGAATATAATAAAAAAAGAATTATCGAAATCGGTTCAGCCGTTCTCGAGTTATGCGCTTACCAACACATTTTGCGATTCATTTATATATATATATACTAGCGGTCCGCCCCGGCTTCGCCCGTGGTACATAATATTTACGTTTTCTCTACATAAAAACCATCCTCGTACTTCAAGGAATATAATAAAAAAAGAATGATCGAAATCGGTTCAGCCGTTCTCGAGTTATGCGCTTACCAACACATTTTGCGATTCATTTTTATATATAAGAAGACTAGCGGTCCGCCCCGGCTTCGCCCGTGGTACATAATATTTACGTTTTCTCTACATAAAAACCATCCTCGTACTTCAAGGAATATAATAAAAAAAGAATGATCGAAATCGGTTCAGCCGTTCTCGAGTTATGCGCTTACCAACACATTTTGCGATTCATTTTTATATATAAAGAAGATAAGATTATGTGAAAATAACCAGGAAGGTGAAATACATATTTACGAAAACATAGTAACATAATATGGCTGTCGCTACAATAATTATATTTCAATTTTATCTTTTTATACCTAGTAGAACTGGCCGACGAATAAAAAAAATCGTATTAGAATAAATACAATAAATTACGGAACAAAAAAAGGATTGTAACTGAATTAGGTATGTTTGTTTCTGGGCGCACCGTTTTCGACGACGCGACGCGCGACGTAAGCGTATAGGTATAGGTACCTACTTTGCTAAAACAAACTAATAAAATTGTGTGTCTGTCTGAAAATTCGGAAAAGCATATTTTGCAAGTTTGTAATTACTTTGATAGTTTACCGATTTATAATAATTGTAATTGTAATTGTATAATATATAATTTGCAATGTGGTGAAATTTCATAAAAATCACGGGCCAATTTTTTGTTTTGAATCCCACCGAAAATATAATTGCGTTATTAGAATAATTAATTACTATACCTACCCACGATCAATTATTACAATATAGTCTCAAATGCATACTAGAGAAATATTGCAATTTGATTCAATTAAAATGCATAGCATACAAAAATAAATTCACAACACAAGAAATTCCGCGCGCAAATCATAGCGCGTGTCAATGAAATCAAGAATGTTTTATATCAAGCCGACGCGGACGACGACGCGACGCCGAACAAAAGTACCTACGACGGACGACCACGCTTCGAGTTGCCAAACAACATGAGTAATAAATTGTTTACAAAAAAAACAAGTTTTCCATTTTTCTGTATGAGTAGACAGAACTTCAAAACGCCACCTGCTACGGTTTATATTATGAACGATTGTTATAAAAATAAAAGTTATATTTGTTGGTGTAAACTATTTTATTGATCAATAATTTTGGAATTTAAAATTGTCAACATTGATTACAATAAAACGCAGTTTTATTTTATTACACTATTGTTTTTTTTATCAAAACATGTATTTGAAGTACCATATAATATTATGCTGATCCAAGCATTTTCACTCAAAACTTATATCACTAATGATTTGTAAAAGTAAATTATTTCAATATACATTTCATAACCAACATGTAAGAATAATTATTATTATTCCTACCTACAACAACAAACCTAAAACACTATTTACTATGGGAAAATAACCAGGAAGGTGAAAAACATATTATTATTTACGATTTCGACGCACTCGACTTTTAGTAAAATATAGTAGGTAAACATAATATTATGGTTTTGATTTTTGCTACTAGTATAAGAAAACTGCGTGTTCAAACTACTTGTTTGTCTGTCTGAAAATTCGGAAGTACTTTGGTAGTTTACCGATTTATAATAATATTGTATATATCGTTGTTTAAAAAATATTCAAACACAATAAAATATGATATATGTACTGATTTATCACTGGTTTCAGTGATGAACTGATGAGTCAATTATAGCCACTATACTTTCGTCATACGTGTGTATGATTGATGTGATTTGCAACGTGGTGATATTTCAGAAAAATCACGGGTCAAATTGTCCCACCGAAAATATAACTGCGTTATAAGAATAACTATACCTACGATAAATTATACATAATACAATATAGTCTCAAATGCATACTAGTGAAATATTTTATTTGAATCAATAAAATAAAAAAATAAATAAAAAATAATATTAATACAAAAATAAATTCACAACACAAGAAAATCCGCGCGCAAATCATAGCGCGTGACAATGAAATCAAGAACTTTCGAGCCGACGCGGACGACGAAGGAGCCTAACAAAAGTACCTACAATCATAGGCGGCTCGTGACAAAATTGTATGGCCGTGTTCACTTGAAATAAAACAACGAAAATAGGTACCTACAATAGCGTTAGCAGTACAAAAAAAATGAGCACCACATTATAAATGTCTATTTATACACTAAAAATTATAGAGTATTTCAAAACGAATTCAATTATTATTTAGCAATAATTAGAAAATCCCCGAATTTGCATTCGTGATCGTATTCATAGTGTTTGTCTACACTAATATTATAAAGAGGAAAACTTTGTTTGTTTGTTTGATTGTAATGAATAGGCTCATAAACTACTGGACATTTTACCAATGTTTGCAAGTTTGTGATTACTTTGATAGTTTACCGATTTATAATAATTGTATACTTATATCATTGTTTAAAAATATTCAAACACAATATGATATAGGTACTGATTTATCACTGGTTTCAGTGATGAACTGATGAGTCAATGTTAGCCACAATACTAATCACTTTCGTCATACATGTGTATGAACTATGATTGATGTGATTTGCAATGTGGTGAAATTTCATAAAAATCACGGGCCAATTTTTTGTTTTGAATCCCACCGAAAATACATATATTACTAATTGCGTTATTAGAATAATTAATTACTATACCCACGATCAATTATTACAATTTACAATATAGTCTCAAATGCATACTAGAGAAACATTGCAATTTGAATCAATTAAAATGCATAGCATACAAAAATAAATTCACAACACAAGAAATTCCGCGCGCAAATCATAGCGCGTGTCAATGAAATCAAGAATGTAATTTTATATCAAGCCGACGAGCGACGACGCCGAACTAAAGTACCTACAGTACCATTTACCTTCAGTGTACAATACAGTTTACAGACCTACGACGGACGAACAATAATGAGTAATAAATAAAAAAAAACATAGTTTCTAAGGTCATTAGTTTTATTTTATTTTATTGTTATTTTCTTTGAACGATTGGAAATGAAATTACTCAATTTTTACACAGAACTTTGATTTATTAGAATTATGCTCATTATGCATAAGATAACGAACGCGAATGCACGACATCTAGCGCGTCAATGTCTAAACATCGCCTTTCGTTTAGACATTGACGCGCTAGATCTGTAATAAGTATATAGTCTATGCGCTAGATGTCGTGCTTTATGTCGTGTTTCGCTTGGCAAAAGTCACGCACACTACTGTAGAAGTGTCAAATTTTTCCGGTATTTTACTGTTGTTTTTCTAAGTAAATATTGTAAATTATTGATTAAAAAGGTCGAACGCGCACACATTTCATTATAGAGAAGTGATAAAATGATTAGTTTTAAAGAAATAGTGTCTGTGTTAAGTGTTTAGAGGTAATCAAAAATGTATGGAGGGACGGTCGGAACATCAACCTTAATAAGCTATAATGATTTGCCTATTAAAGTTTTCTTTTTGCGCATATTAAAATATAATGATATAATGTCAACTATTCGTATGTCCCAAAACTTAATAAAAGATATATGGCTAAGTGTTTTCGTGGTAGCACTTTGAAAGTTTTACTAACTCATAACTATACACAATACCAATATTTTCAGAATTTTACTATTATGAAGCGCCTTAGTATGTTTCACATCTATTTAGCACGTGCATTTTTAAGCGTATTTTTAGTAGGACAAGTGGTTATGATTAAAAGAAGTTTAGAGGAGATGAAAATAAATATTTTAAAATAATACCTAATAAAATAACCATAATACAAAAAAATAATCGATAATTTCTGTATTTTGAAAGTGAAATAAAAATCTCACATTTAATGAAATAAACAAACGAAAAATTGAAAAGTCGCCTGATTTTATATTTTAGAAAAAAAATATTTCATGGCACTGATTGTCGCATTGTTATTATTTGCAAATGTTTATTTTAAATAAGTTAAGCTAAGTGGAAGTACAATGTGGAAGAAATAGAAATAAAGGTGAAACAGATACTTGTGTAAAAATAATTCATAAAATAGAAATTAAACATTCAATTTTTCCCCATTGTGTTATCTTAAAATTATATATTAATTTACTTATCCATTAACTTAGAAGATAAATTCTTGTATTAGTTTGAATAAGAAAAATAAAGATGAATTAATATGTATGTATAACTAGGTAGGCAGGCATACAATTATTACTAACCTCACTTTTCTAAAACTAACAAAGCGAGGAGCGAAATTGCTTGCATTTTTACACAATATGTATACTTTACTATATTTAATTGAATTTCTATCACACACATCAGCAATGGAAGGAAAATGAGGTTTTTTTTCATTTTCTGTTAGTGATGCAATTATATACCGGATGGAATAAACAATAACTATTTAATAACATTAGATGTTATCTTCTATCGCTTTGTATTAGATATAAGTAAATCATTATTATGGTTTACGTGTACCCACTGTCAAGTTATTAAGTACTGGACAAAATCTAAAGACCGAAAACCGAAAAAAATGCAGTTGTTTATTCCTTATGGAGCAATATAGACAGCTTAAAAAGAAACATGCAAATTTGGAATGATGGACACTTATCTTGAAGAGGTTTCCACAAAATAGAGATATTACTTTTTCGCAAAAACAATCAGATATAATGTTAATCTACATACTAGACACGTGTAAACCATTATTATAATTGAAGTGAAACTTCTTTATCGGGGTTGGAAAAAAATTTAGTGTAACATTTTTTCGTTACGCGCAATCTTTTTCTTATCCCTACCACGCGTGATTCGACGTATTTCTGTAAAGTTGCATATTGTAGTAAATTCTTTTTGAAAAATAAGGTCATAAAGAAGTTTCACTTCTTACGTGTGTGCACTAGTACACGAACACATTTTTTTTTACTAGTATCTTTGCCATCGTCTCTGAATGTTTGATCATACGTTATACATACATTGACTAAATCTATGGTAAATAAGAAACAAAAATATAACCTACATCTGTTTATAACAACTTACACATTAATATTGCATGAACGACTAACATTTCGGTTGAAGTTTTAGTGTTTACTTATCAAGATTTTATATTTTCATTAATATAGTGAACATAACATAACAATATTATAATTTTATAGAAACATAAATATAACAAATAAGAAAAAATAAATCCGCCTTATACAGAGTTTTACTGTTATAGTAATAGTATACGCAAAAATCGTATAATACTATATATTACATCTACCCTCAATTAATAAATACAAGCTTAATTTTTATTGGACAATCTAACTTACATGGTGCACCAAAAATAAGTGTTTCTATATATTAACATTGTGTTCTCATATAGGTTTATTTTCCATTTAAATAAATAATGTCACTTTCCATTCCACTCGCTAATCCTACCGTTTTCAAACACGAGGTTTTTCCTTGGCAAGGGCACTAGTGTACCACGTTTTACTATACCCATGTCCTCTCCTGGGTAATACTGTAAAATAATATATTTATATATAAATCTCGTGTCACAATGTTTATCCTCAATGGAATCCTAAACCACTTAACCGATTATAATAAAATTCGCACACCATGTGCAGTTCGATCCAACTTGAGAGATAGGATATTTTAAACATGTAGGTACCACTGGCGAAGCCGGGGCGGACCGCTAGTAATATATTAATTTGTCATCAAATGAAACAGAACTACATTGTAATGCTTTTTTTTTAATTTTCCTTAATGTAATAACGAGTCAAGAAAAATACGTATTAGATATTAGGTATACCTTCAATAAGTTTTCTGTCTATAACTTTATACATGGTGCGCTTCCTTAGTAAGGCATACTTTTACACACTTCATATTAAAAATAAAATAAACTACCCTCACCTGACACTGCGAGACGAATTTTAACAAGTCCGCTCGTATAAATTCGTTGTCTTCTTTTATTTTGTCTATTCTGTAAGTAACAAAGGGAAAAAAGTTGCATGAGACCGTTTACCTTCATAATGCATATTATTAAAAGAAAATTAAAGGACTACTTTATTACAAAATTAAATCTTCATAATAATCCTTGAAGTAAATGAAGAGTAATAGGCAATAAAAATAGTTCTGTTACATAAGTACTACTATTTATACAGATTAGGAGCTGATTTATGCCCCAAAAAAAATATTTAGAAAAATTTCGTTAAAAATTTAATTAAGTGTTATAAAATGTGTATATACTCACAATTCAGGCTTAGCTATCCTATCCACGATGCTCTGGCAGACTTTCTCACACAAACCCTCGTCAAATAGCGGAATGCCAAACTGTAGGTCCAGTATCGTCCATTTCTAGAAAATTGTATTCAAAATATTCATATGTGACTTTGATGTCTCAGAAATATAATAAAGAAAGTTTTTATTGTGGATGTGACAAGTGATATGAAAAATGTTTTGATTTTTTTTAAATGCCATATGGATAAGAACAAAATATTTTTAATGATTGTTAAATTCTATTAATAAGATTGAAACTTATGAAACTGAACTTAATTAGAAAACTTAAAATTAACTAAGCGCCATAGAAAGAAAGAAATCAACACGATTAATGTGTATTTAAATCAAAATTAATTACAGAAATCTTTATAAAAAACGTTATTACAATGATCAACTCACCTCCGGCTTACAAGTTTCATCGTCCGAAAAGTTATGCGCCGTATCCACACCGCTATCACCCTCACCACTAATCTCGGACAACTTGTTGCTCAACTGCGTGAACATCGACACCGACTCCTCAGCGGGACTCAACAGATCGCTCAACTGATCGCCCAACTTGTCGCCCAACTTATCTTCCTTCTTATCGAATTTAAGATTCTCGATGCTTGGCGTCGAATGTATTGGGACTAAATCGTCGCCAATAGATTCTATCGACATTTTGGAATGTTTCAAGTCTTCTATGCTCGTTGATGAGGAATGTATGGGCACGAAATCTTCGCCGACTATCGACTCTTTGCTTGTATGTGTGTCTATATTCAAGTTATCTAGTTCTTCGCAGAGTAACTTCCCGCCTTCAGCGCTCGTGAAGCCGTTGGCGGGAGAACTCGCTTTACTATCTGTGGTCGGAGTGACAGCGAAGTGCGACTCTATGGGCGACTGTAGTCTACTGTTTATGCTCTTTGTATAGTCTGTTGTTTTTTCTACAGACTCGCTGGACGATAGCGATATTTCACTGACGGGTTTCGCTATGCCACAGATTTCTTTCTTCTTTCTAGGTTGCACTGAAACAACAGTTTTTAAAGATTCGAGTTAGATTCATTTTATATAATAAATAATGGTTGCTCCGACATATACACAAGCAAATTCGCAAATTCGACTCTTGTTTAAACTCAAGCGTGATATAAAAGATTATAGCGAAAACTAAGTTTATTTTTAGTGTTTCTGCCATTCGTCTAGAGACCCATGTCCCATACAATAATTAAAAGTTTAAATAACTCCGACAAATTAGGCAAAGTTCTGAAATATTGAACAGTTATGGAATAAATAAATAATAACTCACCAAGTTGCACAGCAGTAGGCGGTCTGGCACATCCCAAGTCGGGCACGCCTATATCAGCCAAGGCCACATAGCCCGCAGTGCGTGTGAGTCGTAAGCGACGTAACAACCGCCGCAAACCGCCGTGCTTGCGCCAGAGGCATTGCGCATCTGTTTGTGGTAAATACAATTATACTTGTATTTTAGATAAATATTAACCCATTGAGCCCCGAACGGCCCGATCGGTCCACGACACAATAGATTTTCTATTGTGTCTGTGATTCCGGGGCCTGAGTTATTGAAAATTATTTGTTGTCTTAAAAACAGAAAGCCAGTATTTTATTTGGTGTATAAAGTTAGTAGGTAGTTTAGTTTTCTGCAAATTTGAATTTATAGGGGTGGAATTTCATATTATTAATTTTTATTTGCATATAAAGCTTTTTCTATCTATTTTAATGTATTAAACAAAAAAAATAATTTGATTTTTGTTTGTTGCATTGAAAATCAATGACAGGTAATTTGTTTAATTCCAATCTAGGTGGACTTGCTGGAAAGTTATGTATGCAATTATAAAATTTTATACAAAAAATAAAATAACCGAAAAAAATTTTTGTCTATACATGTGTGTAAGTGTGAGTTTATATGTAACGCACCTTCACTATCATCCACACTAGCGGGCGGGAAGGGCAGGTGCACAACATGCGGCGGGGCCCTCACCCCCGCGGCTTGCAACAACACGGGGCCCCTCCGTAGGGCACTATTTGCAGCAGCCAAAGCAGCGGCCGCTGGTAACGCTGGGGCCTCTGATTCTGCCGTCCACCAGGATACGGCGAGCCGGGAAAAGCCTAGGAGACAGCGTGGTACGCCACGCAGGACGGTACCTGGGGGCAGGGGCGGGTTAGTTACTTGAATATTTTTGTTGGCAAATTTTAATCGTATTGAGGAGAAGATGACATCAGGTAAAAGCTAAAAAGTCTCAGGTATACAGATACTAGATTTGGTGTACTATGACCAATAATTTTCAATTACTGAATTCGTATAAAATAACAACAGAAAAACGAAAAAAATAATTTTTTTTTTTCTAAAAAATGTGTACATCTCTAGCTAGCAGACATTACACCCTGTATACGACATTTTCAATTTATACCTGAATACAATAAATATACCCTTGGAGAGCAGCAGCGTGGGCGGCCCGTAGCCCGCCACGTGGTACAGGTAGAGGCGCATCCACGGCGAGCTGGCCTCGGGCGGCGCGGGGCCCACGTGCGCCAGCACTTGCGCCGCTGCCCCTGCACGGGCCTCCCGACTTAGTGGCGCGGTTGATATCGCTAACCTATACAATTACGAGTTATAACTATAAAAAAGAAATAAAAAAAGAGGGTGCGAACGCACGCGTCAGAAGTGAAACTTCTTTGGCAAGATTCAAAGGTACCAAAATCGTCGCCTCACTACATGATGTCAATGTTGCCATGACGCTTAAATCGTCGTTATTTTAAACCGCATCCACAAACTATATATTACAAAACATATTCAATATCAGTCAAAACTTCCAACAAATTACTAAGTATACTTCTTAGCGACCAGTCCCGTCCGCGCGGGCGCATTCCAAATCTGAATTTCTTTAATAAACTTAAATAAATTAAAAAAAATAAAACTGATTCTGATTTAAAAACTTCTAAATTCAAATTCTCCAACGAACCTGTACTTAGTAGCGAGCAGCCTAGTCCGCGCGGGCGCATCCAGCGCGTGCAGCGCTTCACACCGCAGCAAGTCTAATGGTCGCAGTTTGGGCCGCAGCGTCCGCAGCGCTATCCGTAAACAGGCAGCCGCTGCTAAGTACCTTCTGGCTTCACCTTCGATCTCTGGGTCCGCGACAACCTAAAATAAAAAAAAGACATGTGGCACTCGGGGACTGCCGCGGTAAAGCTATTGCATGCTATGCCTTCAAGCCACACTCCATGCCCGTCGGAGTGGGGAGCGTGAGGTTTTTTCGTTA
Source organism: Colias eurytheme (assembly GCF_061535395.1). Classification (NCBI taxonomy): domain Eukaryota; kingdom Metazoa; phylum Arthropoda; class Insecta; order Lepidoptera; family Pieridae; genus Colias; species Colias eurytheme. The sequence continues at coordinate 2,989,420 of NC_142995.1, read as the reverse complement.
CGGAATTTCTCGATTCGGTCCCCGCGCTCAAGGCCCGCGATAGAAGCTATGCAATAGCTTAAAAATACATCAACTAAAAAAATGAACCTAAAAAATGTAGACTACATAAATTGCAAAAATTGCAGGAGCATAAAAGTAACATAAATTCTTCACTTAGATAATAGAATTGAATGCTATAAAGATTAAAAATCAAATATCATACCTTATCCAACTCCATAAGAAGGCTATCAAGACTTTCATCACACAACTTTCCAACTTCAAATAACGTCACCGCATGGCTTTTTAGATCCTAGAAAAAAGTATTTTTGAATGAATGCTTTTCTTTATGCAGTTATAATATGAATTTATTTTTTTTAAATAATGGTATTACCGGTGACAAATTTCCCATCATAAGATACGCAGCTAAGGTGGAATCGAATAATACTGCAACTCTTTGTCCACTATTGTTTGTGTTGCTTTCGAAGTTTTCTACCTATGGGGAAAAATATAAAATTAACTCAATGAAAATTGTCCTTATTGAAAATTTATCTTTTTTTTATTATTAAGCTATTAATATAATATTACCTGTTTAGAAGTAGATGGCATATCGGTTAGCAATACAGGCTCCATTTGTAAAGCATCTTCTTCCAATCTAGGGTCGAACGTCAGAGGAGTTATTTGCCTGTATCTGAAAAAATACAATTTTCTAGGTTTCTTCCTTCGAAAATTTATTTTTATATGGACATTTATTTCTTATACCGTAATAAGGAATAACTAACATTGAAAATGAAATGCGTAAGTGTACATTGTTACGTGTTCAATGTCGTGTTAAATTGTAGCCAATGGTATTAAGTGTACGTACACAAATAAGAAATAAAAATAACTACGTTAAAAACAACCGACTTCAAAAACGGAAAAGGAAAATATAAAAAAATATTTGATATTATTAATTACTACATATTATTTAGATGTGCTATTTATTAAATAGGTTTGATGTCGGTGCACGGGCATAAAGCCGCGTATAAATTAAGCGCGGCAAACCATCGAACATTGGCGCGCGTTGCGGCCGCGCACTATGTAGACGGGATCGCCGCGCGCGGCGACGCGAACATTGCCGCGCTCGAACGTGCCGCGGGGCGATCCGCTCGCTGTCGGTTTTTGAGACCGCATCAAAGGAGCTTCAGTCGTTCGCTCGCGCGCCGTGTGGACGGTTTGTAGTTTTGGTGATTTGGCTCGCGCGGCGTATATGTAAAAATGGACAACGACAACAATTGTATGGCGCTAATGAATTTTTGTGGAACAGCAAATCCTCCCAATCCCACAATAAATCGCTGAGGTATGATGCGTGGGTAGAAATCAGTAAGAAAATGGATATACCTATTCCTGACTTGAAAAAGAAAATGACTACACTTTTGGCGACCTACAGAAGATATGTTCGTGATGGATCGCCTGCCGCGCGCGGCAACTATTTTCAACTTAAAATATATCTACATATTGGCTCGCGCAGCAAATGAACGTCAACTCTGGTCGAACATTGGCTCGCGCGGCTGCCGCGCTTAATTTATACGCACCTTAATACTAAGTGCTTAGTGATTGGCAACGACTTGACCGATGGTGTATATACATAAAAAAAAAAACAAAATATACCGGCCTAATTGATAACCTCATGCTTTTTTTGAAGTCGGTTAATTAGAGAAACAAGTCATTAAAGCATACGCGTATCTCCTACGTGTCTGCAGTGGGATACCTAAAGTCTACAGTACTAAAGCCAAGTGTAGGTAGTTAACTACTTGCTGAATAATGGAAGTCTTGTTTATGCATAAACCCATAAGCTACTTCCTATCCTATCCTACTAATCTAATACATATTATAAAGGTGAAAGTTTGTGAGGATGGATGTGTATGTTTGTTACTCTTTCACGCAAATACTACTGAACCGATTACAATGAAATTTAGCACACATATAGAGGGTAACTTGGATTAACACATAGGATAGGGTTTATCCCGGAAATCCCACGGAAACGGGAACTATGCGGGTTTTTCTTTGAAAACTCGGGCGGAAAGCTAGTCTATACTAATATTATAAAGAGGAAAGGTTTGTAATTATGTATGTATCTATGTATGGTTTTCACGCATAAACTACTGGACCGATTTCAATGAAATTAACACACATATAGAGCAGTGGCGTGCCTAGGGTGTAAGGACTGGGCAAGCCCAAAGTTTTCAAAGTTTTTGCTGGGTACCCTTTTCTTGAATTAGAAACCTTCCTAAGGTACCTATACTGTGTAATTACCGAATCAAATCTTCTAAATTTTCACGCGCGCCCGCTAACAGTTGAGTCAAACGTTTATCATTAAAATCGATAAATTATAATTATTAAACTGTATGACATTATATTATTAATAAAATTGGACAGATCATTTATATTCTAATAATTCAAAACGGCGATCTTCTGAAGGAAAGATTTTATAACATCGGAATCGGAATCGGAATCGGAAGAAAGTAGGTGATTGTTTTAGAATTCAATTACCTAACAACTTTCAATTATTGATAATTCAATAAGGCGTTCTTGGCCTTGTGTATTTCTTAAATACGTACCTATGAATTCGATTTAACGATGAGAAAGCACGCTCCGTGGAAGAACTACTTTATACCTACTAGCAGAAATCATAACTACCAAGTACCAAATGTGCAAGTTTCAACAGCTGGGGCTTCTAAGCAATTCTTATTCATGAAATCGATTAATTCGTAAACATATTTTAATTAAAATTTCGTTTATGTGACTTACTAGCTGTTTGGGTAATGCACAAATCGGGAGTTGGTTTTTATGAAGAAATTAATTGATGTTTTTCAGTAAAGTTTAATGATTTTACCTTTCCCCCGCTGAGCACAAAGCAAACCATCACAATTTACAACACAATCTGCTGTCGCGACACTCATTTTATCACAAAATTCGAAAAACATAACCTAAATTACACCGATATAATCACCCGCTCAAACAAACTATACCTAATAACAATAATATTCACGACGTTCGTTCGCGCAATCGTAACTATCTTCACACTGTTAAAGCCGGGCTTTATCACAGTATTACCATTATTTCCTACAGTAGTGCGACGAATGTACTTGTGCAGAGAAACGGAGGGGAACTGGCGGGGGTCGGGCGACGCGGGCCGCGTAAAGCAAACACGCTTAGTTTGCTTTACCTAGTGCGAAAGGATGACGCAGTCGTATTTTTTGTGTAATAATTTTATTATACATAGGTACTTACATATTCTATTATGGCGCGCACAAACTGTTCGGTTTACGGATGTAAATCTACATTGAAATCCCAGAAGGAAACAATATTTCAGAAAGATTGTATTAATTGTATCTGTTGAATTAAAATCAAAGCTATATACATATATATGTTGTCCTCATTATTTTCTAATCAGATTGTACATTCCAATGCGAATGCATTACTTAGTTAAATGTTATAATATACAATTAAGAACATCCAAAAATAAAGTGTCCACGTAAATAATATTTAGCAGTGCAATATCTGTAATTATATATTTATGAACAAATAATTACATCAGATTTAATAATCGCAATTATTTTGAACTAGCTTTCTGCCCGCGGCTTCGCCCGCGTTTTCAAAAAAAAACCCGTTCCCGTAGGATTTCCGGGATAAAACCTATCCTATGTCCTTTCTCGGGTATCAAAATATCTCTATACCAAATTTCATGCAAATTGGTTCAGTAGTTAAGGCGTGATTGAGTAACAGACAGACAGACAGACAGAGTTACTTTCGCATTTATAATATTAGTATGGATGTACATATGAATAAAGATTTCATCATAATATTAATAATCACAATTGTTTTATTTCCCATTTGTTGCAACCCTAGCGTATTTTCGTGTGGCAGCGTAAGTACCTACGCTAGCGGCGGCATCGCGCGACATCAAAGGCGATTCCTTACTGTAGGAAATAATGGTAATACTGTGGCTTTATCGTGGCTTTATTTTCCATACAGATTGCTATAGAATTCTATGGCTAGGTATGTAGCTACTTAGACGAAATTTCATACGTTAGAAGAGATGAGCGCAAAGCCCGGTAAAAGCCCACGCGTGCAAGCGAGACAACTACATGTTATAATCCATCCAATTTAGATTGTAACGTCAAAATAAAAGGTACGACCTTATTCTGATAGGAAGAAGGATGAAATTAAAAGTTTACTCGAATTCGTCATTGTTTTATGCTAGGCGTATTATATATTATATTGTAGGTGAGTTTTCATTGAATTTCGGAGCAAATTATGAACTGCTCATTGCGCGCGAATATTCAAACGTGAATTTGGTTATTTTCCTATCTCGTAGCGAATTTCTAAGGCAAGCCGGGCTTTTCGGCTTGTATGAACGTACCGCCACTGATATAGAGGGTAACTTGGATTGAATCACATAAGCTAGGTTTTATAGGATACGCAGGTTTTTCTTTGAAAATGCGGGCGAAGCCGCGGGCGGAAAGCTAGTGTTTAATAATACACCTACGGCTGATGCGCGTGCGTGGTGAGCGCGTGCGCCCACGACGCGTGTCGCGGGCTGACTGGCGGCGGCTGCAAGAGCCGAGCGAACCCAAGCCTGCAGTACAGGGATACCGCTTGCTTCACCAGGGAACATTCCACCTGGACATACCCTGATATTAGTATAGAGTGTGATTCAAACTTAGAAGAAATATATATGGATATACAGATATGTACGAATCAAACTTGATGGCTGTGAATGTCGTACGTTCCGTTTCAGTTCGCAGTTTTAAGTTTTAGCGGGACGTAGCAACACACACTAGCGAGTGAACTTATAATTTTTAAACAATTATTTATAATTCAAAATTTCATTATTGGAATGTGCTTCATAAATTGGAAACTAAAACAATTACTATATTTTTTTGTTTGTCCGTCTGTCTATGAAAAACAAAAAATACAAGGAAAATGTAAAAAAAATGTTGTTTTTTTGTCAAAATGTAAAATTTTTAGGCTTGGTTAAAGATACAAATTATTCCTACCTGCAATACACCAGCTAACTCAGCGACGCTGGTATGTTCGTCTATAGACACAAACACTTTATACAGTAGCGTCTCGAAGTAATCTCCCGCGATTCTATTCATGACGAAGCCTTTTAGTGGAGGCACGGATACTTTATCCGCTCCAGTTATAGGTACATCTAGGTAGACCAAACCACGCCTGGAAATGATATTTTTTAGTACTGTGACAAATTCATTTTACGATAAAAACAAATATTTTTACAGATCTCTCTAAAGTCTAAAGTAATAATCTTTGAATATAAAATGACACATAAAAAGAAAGTTGGTCAATTTTTTGTAATTTTTTTTGCGATAAGTGGGAGACAGATGTATGAAATTTGTTTTTGTTTGGAAACTAAGCGAAAAATCTCAGCCATAAATTACCTGTAAAGACTCTTGACAATATTATAATCGAGAGTGCCGGCGGTTTGCGAGCCGCGGTCAATGAGCATGTCAATTAGCGCCTTTTCGTCGTCGTTTAGAGGCTAGTTTGAAATAAAGTTATCAGTTAACAATAAAAACACCCAAGAACTCAACAATCAACAAAAAATAGGCATATACATTTATTTCAAAATACGAAAACAAATTACTTCAAGCATTATGTCTTTCATGTATTATTATTTACTACAATGTTAAATATGACACAAACATTTTTATTAAGTAAACATACAGACAAATATTTAAATAAATCTTAAACATGTTCTAGTACATCAAAAATGCTTTGATCATTCTCAAAACTCAGTGTTAATAATCGATTGAAAATTTCAAACTTCCTCAAAATAATATCTTTATTTAAACTCACTTTAACATCTTCCTCCAGCACATAACCCAATTCAACCCTCCACCAAGGTTGCATGGGCACATTTAGGGGCACTCGGGGCAAAAGGCCCCTTATCGCTTTCGACTTGCCCCTACGCCCTAGTGACCTTGCTTTGGCCACAAGCTCCAGGTACTCATTACGACCTATTCCTAAGAGCCGAAGACCTAGAAATAACACAATAGATGAAATAAATTTGTCAATTTTTTTTACAGATTTCATATAAAAAGGCAATTTATTACATAATGTTATTCCACAAATACTTTTAGGATATATTTGAAATTAAGTGGTTTTAAAAAATACCAAATACCTTTCGTCGTTTTTGGAGATAATGTTCAATAATGTAAGTTATAAGTGAAACTCAAACACATTTATATAAAATGCATGCATTATTAATTCTATACTCACAATCAGCAGCTGTGAAATTCGGCATTGTATCATAACTCTTTTCAGATTCTATTAATAATGCCACAACTTCTATGTAGTAAATGAAGGGGGTTATCCTTAGACCTGAAAAATAACTCTCCATGACAAAAAGTCACAAATTTTTTTTTTTGGAAAAAATCGAAAATTGTAAAAAATATTTTTTTTTAATTAATGCAAACATCACTTTGTAATTTGACAACATTGATAAAGATATTTTTCTGGCTATTGCACTAAATCGATACAACAATTAAACAACTTGAGATATTGTGATTATTATTGGTTTTATTTAAAACTACAAGGCCTATGTGCCTTATGTGCTATATGAATATTACAAAAAAAATTGATTATTACCTTTAACTATCATATCAGCTAGGTGATATGGGTAGAGCATGAGCCTCTGTATGCTGCTCTGCACCAGCATCTCATAATACTTCCTCTCATCTTTGCGCACTGTTCGCACTGAAATTGACATTATTTCATACAAATTCCAATTAAACTATTGTATACTTACTCAGATGATTAGCTTGTAATATATAATGTGCATATAAAGATATTATTCCTTATATAATTCTTTTCAATATCAAGGTGGGGAATTATGACATTTGATATGCGAGATTGAATTACTACACACTTATTATGTACCTGTAAATATAAATTTTCTGCTTGTTTGAGTTCACACTGTGAGTCTATTAAGACTTCATGGAATAAAAATTAATTAACTATTTTATTATGCTGTATGAATAAATTAAAACAAACTATATTCGTCAATAATTATTAAATATGGTAGGTACCTATTTGCAGTTTATATTTACTAATAATTATGTACTTAGTTTATAATTTCATTAAAGGAAAGAGTTACAAACATAAAAAAATCATCAATTAATATACAAAATTAAATGAACATTCATTATTTTAATTATAATATGCATGCAATATATTTTATGTCCGTATTTTATACTTAAAGGCAAGCCAAGCCAACCTTTGAGGACATTCCTATACTTAATATTGAGTTTTATTTTTAGCATTTAATTTTTTGACCACTACCTGTAATCCCAAACACGTTTTAATGTTATTGACCTTACAATATAAAATACACCTAACAAAATGTCATCGTCTTTAAGTTTAATAAATTAGTCATCTTTTATTAAGAATTTTAAATTTTAAATTAATTCGTTAGTATAAATGGCTTATTATTCATTTCCATACATATATACCTACTACATTATAAATGTACAGGAAAAAATATGACTCAAAAATGGACTTGATCATAATTTACGCTAATTATGCATTTATTACATTATCATACTTGTTTTTTTCTAAAATATAAAGTAAATAAACTTTTCAAAAGGAAATTAGATTCTTATGAATATTGCAATGGTCAATGAACTTTTTAAATCAGGTAGTTTAAATATATTCAAATTGCACTTAACAACTTCCTCAAAAAGCAATAAAAATGCAAATTATATCAATATTTATGAAACTATTTTAAAATATTACATCACAAACTGCAAAATATGTTTCCTTTTACATCCTTCCATTTTTATTATTACTAGCTAACTGCTTGTGGCTTCGTCTGCTTTGTCTAAAACCTAGTAAATTATTAACTTAAACCTTCTTTGAGAACCACTCTATCTATAAACAAAACCGCATCAAAATCCGTTGCCTAATTTTAAAGATTTAAGCATACACGGGGACATAGGGACAGAAAAAGCGACTTTGTTTTATACTATGTAGTGTATATGTCGCAGGCAAATTGTATTATTTCGCCGTTTACAAAAGCTCGGCATTTTGTAATAATATGTCGAGAATTCGTAATCAGAAATTTTTCGTTTGGATAAGGGGGTGGGTTAGGTTACGTTCGTGTTTTTAAAACTACACAGAAATAGGAGCTCCACGAAGTGGGGCTCCAACAGCTCGCGACCGTCTTTTTGTAGAATTTTGGAAAAAGTAAATCCTCAGCATTTTACAAAATGCCAAGGGTGCATTTGTAAACGGCGAAATAATACAATTTGACTGCAACATATTCAAGGCAATATATTTTTTTCAAGTAATGTTATAATAGCCAAATCCATCTTGCAATTACTTATCATAAGTTATTTATGTAAGTATATTTGATTATGTTATCTATTATTTTCAATTAACTATGTATGAGAATCATTATTTTTATGTAATTTTGATTGCAGTTTAATGTTTTAATGTAGCTAGATTGATTGCTTGTTGTTGAAATGTTATTAAAAAGTGAAGTCCCATGTCCCCAAGTGGGGTAAGCATTATACATCTATTTCACTGATCGTTTTTGTTTAGGGACAAGTATACTCGGATTTTTAATTAGATAAAGTAAACTGACGTTTTCTGTGTTGTCAGTTTTTGATGAAATAAAAATAGCGTTGTCACAAAGTGAATGATTGAAAATCGGGAATGAATGAAATTGAATCGATCGTCTAGTGAATATTTAGTTTGTAACAATATAACATCAAATAAACACAACAATGACAACAAACACAACGTAATTAGTTACAATTAACGAAAAAATTACAAAAACAATAACGTAAACAGCGTAACAATAAAAATAAAAAAATGATTATAATTACACTCTACTAGTAACTTATATCTTATGTAGCTTTATATATTATAATTAGAAATAATGTTATTTTATAGTTTGAAATGATGAACTATTCACAGTCATTGTTCATTCATCTGATTGAATGAGAACTGAATTCCTCACTATTAGGTACTTTAAATGTGGCAACATTATTTTACAAAGTGACATTAGCTGCTGTCAGTTTACTTTATCTAATTAAAAATCCGAGTATAGGTGATCAGCCTTCTGTGACCTACCAGACTAAGACATTTTTTTTCTTCCTCTCCACCGGGAATCGAACCCAGTACCCCTCGGTGCTACGCTCACGCGTCAACCACTGTACCAAGGAAGCGGTCATAAAATGTTATTGCTTAGTAAATATTTTCAGAAATTTTATCATCACATGCTTAAAACTACAATAAATTTATTTTACATTATACTGATACAGTATCCATTGACTTACCCAAGCTTCCCCTGAATCTCAATTGATTTTTAATACTGAAATCGAAAATATATCTTTCATATTCCTTTGGAGCATCATTTAGCAACTGAAAAAAGAAAAAATTTAAATCATACAGCACATGAAATTCAATATCACTAGGGATTTTTCTTATTCACATATGATACAAATATAAGTGAATAGAATCATCTGTGAATTTATCTGAATGTATATGAATGGTAAACCAAGGATCAGCTTTTGCAAGTCAGAATTTGAGCTACCTATACCCAGAGGGTTGCATTTCTATAAGGATATTTTTTTCTATAAGAACATCTTTACAACTTTCATATAATGTGAAAAGACTATACAGATGGATGATCTCCTGACTTGAAGTAATTGAATAGAATAATATTGAGCATTACTTTCTCTACTAATCTTTGTCTTTCGTAGTCGAGTTGCGACTAGTAACAATAGAAATAATATTTATTACACCTACTATATTAGGTTGCATGTTTAAATTATGTGTAGAAATAGTATTCCGTCATGTGGAAAGTACTAAGACTTGGAAAAAGAGAAAATGGACTAATAAACAATCGAAACATGCTATACAGTTTACCTTTTTCACGTTTCCTGGTAATTGGTTCCATTGAACTTTTTTCCTTATACACTCATTTATTTCATCCTCCATTTTAAAGAAGATAAAATATCTTAATTACGACTACATTTAAGACATTTAATGGATATTGGATAAACAGATTCGCAGCTGAGCACCAATATTTTGATAAGCGATTGCAAATTTTCGCTGCGTTCTATAAAATTCAATACTGACAAGAGTGACAAGTGACAATTTAGTATCTTGTCACTTTATTGTAGCCCATGTCTCGTAGACAGAGAAACCAATAGACAAATTGATATCTTATGTCGCATTCACACAAGAAAAAGAGCAACTTATGCCGGTGTTGTGTAAAGAAATGAGAGAGAACGATAAAATTTTTTGTTTCACCCAGCGTGCCACTTTTTTCAAGAAAAGCAACCTACTTTGATAAACAAAGTTTGACAGCTAACTAACGTCTTCCCTAAAAATATAGTTTTTACATGTTATAAGTTAGAAGTAATTCATTGTGTTTGGTTTTGAATAATTTAAACTTACCGTTAATACCTTATAAAATAATACCATGGTGCGGTGTAGTGTTAAAGGGTGTAAAAGTGATAGTGGAACGAAAATGCCTGGATTGTCTTTTCACTCGTAAGTATACAACTCTTTATCAGTTAATAGGCCTTCATGATATTTTAGCGTGTTAATATATTGTGTATCACGTGCTGTTGACTTGAATACATTGTTTAAAAACCACAAAAATAACAATTATAAATTTTAACCTAAAAATTTTGTGTTGCCAACTTTTCTACAAATTGTTACCCACTATTATGGGAAATCTTAATATATATAAATCTCGTGTCACAATGTTTGTCCTCAATGGACTCCTAAACCACTTAACCGATTATAATAAAATTCGCACACCATGTGCAGTTCGATCCAACTTGAGAGATAGGATAGTTAAAAACATGTAGGTACTAGGTACCATGGGCGAAGCCGGGGCGGACCGCTAGTAATAATATATATTCTGCAGTGTGTATTTAATTAAATATCTGAAATATTCAATGGCTTTTTCCAGTTTTCCTGGACCGGATAATTTACAAATAATTTGGATTGTAGCTACACGCGCACAGAAAGTATTACGGCAATCACCACCACCGCAACGCTGCCCCGCCGAAGTCAATGGACGCTCTTGGTTCCAACATTGAACCGGAGGGACGTAGTTAATTAAGTTAGAGATAATTTAAATGTAATTTTTTTATTACAATAAATTATTATTAAGTAAATTTCTTTTTTTTTTGCGCCTTCGCGGGTTGGTCAATATAATTAAAGTGTGTATCTGTTAATTTACGAAAATAAACATTATTTTATTTATTTTATTTTATAAAAAATAATCAGTTTTCAACTGCATTATCATTACATACACATTTTCATATGGGATTATGATAATGATATATACATATTATATGATATTATATTGGTATGTGTAAATACATAATATGTATTACCCATCTAAAAGTAATATGTTTATTATATACTAGCTGCGCTCCGCGGTTTCACCCGCGTGTCTCCACTCCTGTTGGTCTTAGTGTTACGGTACAATATTGCCTTCCTCGATCAATGGGCTATCTAACACTGAAAGAATTTTTCAAATCGGAATCAAAGTAGTTCCTGCGAATATCTCTTCCCTACTCACCTTCACCCCGTCCCGCACTACGCCTCCTCATTGAATTATACAGTATGTATACCTACTATTTTCTGTAGATTGACACTTTTAAAAATTCGTTATATCTTTTGAATGGAATATCCAATTCTTTTCATTTGAAAAGTTTTTTGCTGGTATTGAAACAGTCTATAATAAAACATCATTTAATGGGAAGGATTAATATATGTGTATGGATAACATGGTTTGATTACTGTCGGCACTTCTATTTACTTTGAAAACGTAAAAAAGTTGTTGTAGTAACATAACTACTGAAGATGGACATATGGTATCGCGGACTTTCTTGTAGATATTAATCCATTCTATAATACCGTAGAACATTTTTTTGTTCTATCTTCAATATATTCCGCAGCGCACGCGATGACAGAAGTTTTAATGAGGATTTTTTTACACCTTGGGTTACATTATTGCATTTTTGGTAAGGATTTCTAATTTTTTTGAAAATGCAATATAGCTTATGTTGCTCAGTAAAGATGCAGCTTTCTAATGGTGAAAGAATTTTTGAAATCGGTCCAGTAGTTTTTGCGTGAAAACCATACATACATACATACATACTTACAAACTTTTCCTCTTTATAATATTAGTATAGATAGACATGTAAGTATGTACCTACATAATATCATTATGTGGATATCTCATTATTATCCACTTATGTGAATAATGATATTGAGAGAATTGTATCTTACAAATTGTGGGGTAAATTTTCCCTCATACGGTAACCCTAAATATTGTGACGTAATCTTTTCTATCCCTTTCTGCGACACGCATTGCCGGTGTCTATTGGATTCTCCGTCTACGCCATGGTGCCCATGTAAGAGCGTTTTCACATTATCCGATCCGATATCGGATATCGGACGCCGATAGCCGATATCCGATATCGGATACAATTTGCCCTTTCACATTGTCCGATAAAATCGTTCCGATATCATCATGAGTGCTGCCAGAAATTTTTAGAGAAAACTAAACTAAATTGCCAGTTGATAAAAAAAGGTATAATTAAAAAAAATCTAATGTTATAAATCATAGTTGTACATGTACATTAAAAGTAACTGCGATAAAGAAAAACAACTTCAAAAAAGAAAAGTAAAATGTAAAAAAAGATTTGATATCACAAATTTTGATTTGATATCGGTCATTTGTATAACATAATATACTTTATGTTAACACATTATAAATTAAATAAATTTATATCAATACCTACTACAACCTAGTATTAGTTAATAGTTTTAGTAATACATATTAGTAAATACCTTTCAAAATCGATTAAATGTATTTTTAGCAAGACGTTTAGAAGTGATACAATCTTTGTTCACATTTTCTTTTCTTTTTCTTATTACACTGTAATATCCTAAAATAATATTGTCACTCGTTCAAATATATTTGTAATATGATTGATGTAATTTCCTGTAAGTAAAGATACATAAATTATTTTATTCTCATAAACAATTATTTTAGAATTAAGAGTTTTCAAACTTTGTATTCTTTGTTGTAAATTCAAAATAAAAATAAAATCGGTGTGAAATCTCCTCCTTTTTTTGAAGTCGGTTAAAAACAAAGCACTCAATGACAACAATACAATAAACAGCACAACCAACATCCGAGTAGGAGGAGGAGCGAGGCAGAATGAGATAAAATAAAGATGATAGACACTAATGTTATCGAAGATAGATATTTGAATTTAAGAACGCAATATATTTTTGTCTATTTCAGTTCAGCCAATAATTGCCGTATATTTTAATACGGCAAATAAAAATACCTGTCGTATAAATCGTATTTTAAATGCCTATAAATACTTAAATGTGTGTTTTCTTAATAAAAAAAGGTTTCTTTTAATAGAAAGGGTTTTAGGTTAAAATTAAAAGCAAATAATTTTTTTAAAGATTGAGCGCCCTATAAGACTGAAAATACACAAACTAGTGCTTTTTTGCTGTTGGTATACTGCCTTTTCGAAAATTGAGTTGGCAACACTGAACATTATCGTCCGATAGCCACTGGGAATATCGGTGTCGGCTCCGATATCCGATATCGGACCGGACAATGTGAAAGACAGGCACATATTTCATACATTTTACTTCCCTCCGATATCGGATATCGGCTATCGGCGTCCGATATCCGATATCGGATCGGATAATGTGAAAACGCTCTAAGGCCCATGTAGGTATCATAAAACCAAAGTTAGCGATTTTTAGACCAATGCAAATTTAGTACCCCATCAATGGAATTTTGGGTCGAAAATGACCTTAATCCTAATCGATAGGTCCCCGTTAGGTCCTTTAAGGTGCTAAAGTGTACTTTTTTTATACCCAAAATTAAAAAAAAAAAAGACGTGTGGCACTCGGGGACTGCCGCGGTAAAGCTATTGCATCTTGTTAATTGACTCTAAATAATGATTTTCCCTATATAAAGTACAAATTTCAAATATGTATATAATTTTTCAGGAATGAAGCTTTTTATTCTGTGACACGTTCGTTCCAATTTAATTTTTATTTCTGTCATTTTGTCAGCTGTCTCTTGTCAGACAGACCAAACAGCGTAAAAGTCAGTGTCATTCCTTGCTTCATCTTGCCTGTGTTTTTTAAGGTGGTGTCAGATCTCAAATTTTAATTTCTGTAAATATTTTTGTGTCCAAAATGGATGAGGAGATAGGGACGGTGAAGTTAACTTATAAAATACATAAATATTCCAGCGTATCTGCGCACTATGTTCCTGAGTGAGTATATTATTGAGTAAATACAGATTAAAGTTGCTGCCCAGATTCCGGTTAATCCCTGTTTATAAATAGAAATTTATCGTACGTTTATTCAATTTAAAAAACTACTATTATGTAAGAGAGATATAAATAAGTTTCTGTTTAAAAAATCGCAATATTTTTATTTGTTTATCTTGTAAATCATGCTTGTAAAATTATCATTTAATCTGCAATGTTTATGTCCGCTCTTAAAATCTGGCATGTGAAGCTGGGATTAAGTTGTACTGATAGAATTGAACATATTAATTAATTACTGTTTAAAATATTTTAATTAGTTTGAATGATTCTTATGATAAATAAAAAATATTGTGTTGTTTTTAGAAACATTATGGTCAATAATCCAACAGACCAGCTATCAAGATGGTTCACAGACAGTTCCACTCCTTGTCAGTTCATAGTGCTTAAGCTGCAAGCCACCTCCATAGTGGAAACTATAAAATTTGGTAAATACATGAAACCACATGTGAGCGACTTGAAAAAATTTGAAGTGTATGGTGGAACTGATGAGAACAACTTATCTTTATTATTAACTGCGTAAGTAATATATCAATTATTTGTATATTTGATCTGCTTAATTATAAAGCATTTAATATATGGAGCTGAGGTTATGAATTAAATTACTATAGTTGTTATCTTTGTTTACTTTAGTTTAAAAATATACTATAAAAGTTTATTTGCAAGTCATTTATAAATTTGCGTATTCTGTTATGTTTGAATAGTGTGCTAGAGTACTTTAATCAATTTTAAATGAATTTATTAATAAACATAATCTTATCTTAATATATATAAATCTCGTGTCACAATGTTTGTCCTCAATGGACTCCTAAACCACTTAACCAATTATAACAAAATTCGCACACCATGTGCAGTTCGATCCAACTTGAGAGATAGGATAGTTTAAACATGTAGATACCACGGGCGAAGCCGGGGCGGACCGCTAGTATCTATATATATAAAACTCAAAGGTGAATGATATAGTGATCTATCAACGCACAGCCCAAACCACTGCACGTATCGGGCTGAAAATTAGCATGCAGGTAGATGTTAGGACGTAGGCATCCGCTAAGAAAGGATTTCCCGAAATTCTTGGGGGAACGGGGAAAAACGGGGATGCACGTACAAAGTTGTGGGCGGAAGCTAGTTCAATATAAGAAAACAACTTATTTTCTTTAAGTGCACCTAAATTTGATATACTTATATTTAATTTCAAATAATTTGTAAATATTTAATTATGCACTATGCCATGTATTTTTTTTAATTTCTTTTATATATTTTTCAAAAGTGGAATAAATAAAAGCCATATTAAATTGCATAATTATATATTTTAGAGGGCTCAGAAAAGATAATATTGCCGAGACATTTCAACTACGTCACAGGACATCAGAGGGCTTATATCTTCCCGTTGATTATATAAAGATAGTCCCTCTGCAGTCCTGGGGACCTGCCTGCAATTATACCATATGGTATGTTGAGTTGGAAGGAAAGAATCAAGAAGACTTCATCAGTCATGCTTTGGAAACTATTAATATGGTATGCTTTTTGATTTTTTAACCCATTGAGCCCCAAGCGGCCCAATCAGTCCCAGACACAATAGATTTTCTATTGTGTTTGTGGTTCCGGGGCCTGAGTTATTAAATTACATGCACTTTATCTATGTTTAAAAATGCATTTAAAAAATATTTAAATGAATAGGTACTTTTAAAATAGAAGCTAACATAAAAGAATCAAATAATTACACAAGTGTTCAATTTTTATATTATTATATTTTACTATAGATGATTCTTAAAATTGGCATCGATAATGAAAATAAAAATCAATACATTTACTTTGTGCATATTAAACATGATTGGGGCAATAAACTTAGATAGAAAAACTATAAAAAACTACAGCTAATTGAAGTTACAGTACATAGTTATCATTTGCTCTCATATGTTAAAAGATAACAGTATAAATGGTGCGAAATAGGAGATATCTCTAGAACATTGTAACTTTATTGTGATTAACTAACCTCTTCAAATATAATTTAAAGGCGCCAATTTATGTTTATTTTACTTATTTTGTCTTCAGCTTAAACTGCCGTTATAGTAATTTGTTTGCAAGTCATTAACTAAAGATGTGTAATATCACAAATGTACTTCGTTTTACTTTGCAAACAAACTTTTAAATCGTTATTTACATTTCCTCTTTTTTTGTAATTGTAGTTATCTATGAGTTTCACAACAAACATAATTACTTATCTAACTATTAAACTAATCATTTTTTTATTTGGCTTAATTATAAAAATTAAAAATACATTTAATAAACATGTTTTATTCAGGTTATGCATAAAAATAAAATAAAAAAAAGTTACCCCAAGTATATACATATATAAAGTGATGACTTAAATTTTTTTCAAAATGATTTTATAGATTAATAAACAAATTTATATACATTTTTAAAGAATAGAAAAAAAAAACAAATGCGAGGCAGGATTCGAATCCGCCTCAAATGACGCCTCGTGATCGATATTTTTCTATTCTTTAAAAATTTATATTTATGAAGAATTTGAATGCATAAAACCAAAATATCAAATTCAAATAAATTTATTAAAAAAAATAGACGGGTTGCACTCCGGGAGTGCCGGCAGAAGTGAAAACTTGATTATTAACGTTCAGCATGTTTGATATTTTGGAATGGTATCCGTCTTACGCATGGAATATAAGGGCTAAAAAAAAAAATCCGTGTTACGCTTTTTCGTTCAGGTCACGTGTCCTGACGCGAGTTTAAGATTTTATACCCAACGCCGCTAAAGAAGTTTTCACTTCAAAAAAAATTGTAAATTGTTCCAGCGTAAAGAAGAAGAAGCAGTGCGAATATTATTAAAACATTTACGTCGACGACGATATAAAGACGCGTTCGAAGCATTATCGCGTGAAACCGGAGTACAATTAGAGGGTCCGGTGCAGGCTCGCTTGTGGAACGCATTGGTGGAAAATGGAGATTATGAACTGGCTGAAAAGATTTTTGTGGAGGGTGCTAGAGGTAAGAACAGTTAATAAGTCAAATATGATTAAAGTAATGGGTTTAATGAAAAATTATTCTGTTTAAATTCATTACCCAGTTAGATAGTCTAAGACCCCACAGCAGGATTAGTGCATTCACAGTTTTTAGTTTTTTTGCTAAAACCAAACTTTTATGTAATAGCTCTAGCCCGCTAATCTTGCCCATTCTTAAAAATGGCAAATTTTGACTGGCAACCCAGTCGATATATATTGTTCTAATCATAAATATACATAAAATTTTGGTTTTAGCAAAAAACTATGAACGCACTAATCCTGCGGTGGGATCTTATACTATGATGATTTTAGATATGTTTGATTTGATTTGATGATAGTAACTGTTGAAAAAATTAAAAACTTATATAATAAGTTCTTTGGAAAAACATAACTCCGACATATTCGCATTATAGTCTAATGGAAAGTATATTATTTGCAAGCACATATTAGTGATCAAAAATTTTTGAGCAGCATTCTCGCGATCTAACTGATTTCAAAACCTTATGGCGAACTATAAATACAGTAACAAAAAAACTTGACACGCCTTTTCGAAAAACTTAAAAATAATACTACAATCTTTATTTCGCAGACGGTGAATTAGACTGGTACATGTCATGGCAGCCCTACACGCCTGAATGGCGGCAGATGTGCGGGTGCTCCGCCCAAGTCGAAGAGCGCCTGTATAGCGGTGACGCAATACCATCCGTGACCGCTAGGGCTCAGGACTTGTCCTGCGTGGATAGGGACCCGAGACTTGAAGCACCTGTAAGTTGAATTTTGTTTTTCTCTTACTCGAAGGACCAAAAGTGTACTTGACAGCGATTTCGTGTTGAAAGAAAAAAAACGTATTGTTTTGTTTTTTGTCCGCCTCGAAAGACCGAATAGGGCAGCATTTTCTTGTTGAAATTTTGTGACATATACAAACGTTATTACAAAAATGTAAACAATTGATGCAACATAACCTTCAATCCTATTAATATCAATAGATAAATAACAGTAAAAATTAAAAAAATATCTATTTAAATTCCAATTTTCGCAGGAAGTGGGTCAAACAAACGGGAACGAAGTAGTGGACAACTGTTTCGTATCATGCGGTACCGCGTGCGCCAATAGACCGGGGCCACGTGGTGGGCATCAACTCGTTGTGGATCTTAATACAGGTAATTACATTTTGTTTAAACAGGTTGGTTCAATCTTTTAAATAGACTATATATTCAACTTCTCTTGCTCTCTTTCATAAGAATCATAAGCTGAATAAACAATTGTATATATATTTTTTGGAATGGCATTTTCTCTTGATCACGGCAACAAGCGTGAACGGCTTGACCGATTTCGATAATTTTGATATGTTCGTTATGGGATTCGTCGGGAGAAAATGCAATAATAATGCAAAAAAAATCTATCGACCATTTAACGAAGACAGGACGTCTGTCGGGTCAGCTTGTAATAACAGAAATATTTTATAAAAGCAGTTCTCAAATAATAACCCATATGAAATGAAATGAAATGATTTATTTTGCAAGAAATGTGGTAGATTTACAGATGTTGCATAATTCATTGTTCAGCACAAATCGCCAATTGATTGGCATGCAAAAATTAACAAGAGAATGTCAATGTCTTACTACATAAATATCACTTTTATAATAATTATATATGTCAACTATTATGTACCCTTTTTCACTTACAATTATATAATATATATGTCAATTATTACGCTTTTTAAAATAAATAAATGACACATTCAATGTAACCCCTTAAATTGCCAGGCACCCTATACCTCTTCGGCGGCTGGAACGGTACAGAAGACCTGGACGATCTCTGGAGCTTCGACACCACAACAGAGCGCTGGACGCTCCTCTGTCGACACAGTGGCATGCTCGGTGGGCCTTCGCCCCGGTCCTGCCATAAAATGGTGTTCGATCCCATCAACGAGAAGTTATATACGTTAGGCAGGTACCTAGATGGGATACAGAGGACGCCCAATAATTTGACGGTGAGATTTAATTTGCAAAGTATTTAGTAAATATACCATGTATTCAATATTCATTTTGAATTTACGCTTTACACATTCTATATTTTCAGATGGTAGATTGAAAATACATATAATAATTTTTTTTTTAATTTATAATTATATTTCTTTATTAATTCAAGATTGATCTTTCCAGAGTGATCTCTACGTATATTCAGTGAAAACAGCGGAGTGGTCACTAGTGATGAACGACACGGCGCTAGCGGGCGGGCCTCGGCTCGTGTTCGACCACCAGATGTGTATAGACCCCGACACCAGCACCATCTACGTGTTCGGCGGCCGCTTGCTGCCCACTAGCGCGTGAGTCTGTGTAGTCCCTGTAGTGTTCGACCACCAGATGTGTATAGACCCCGACACCAGCACCATCTACGTGTTCGGCGGCCGCTTGCTGCCCACTAGCGCGTGAGTCTGTGTAGTCCCTGTAGTGTTCGACCACCAGATGTGTATAGACCCCGACACCAGCACCATCTACGTGTTCGGCGGCCGCTTGCTGCCCACTAGCGCGTGAGTCTGTGTAGTCCCCGTATTAAACTGTTAGATGTATTTAGTCCCAGTCGAAATTTCTAACTATTTAGGATCTGATTATTATTTGTCTGAGTTATTTTTACTCATCACAATTATGGCGCAATTTATGTTTCTGTTTTTCAAAATGTTTCTGTATCATAAAATATACATTTTTATAACATTACAGGGATGAGATGATGACTCCCCAATACTCTGGTCTGTACGCGTACTACATACAAACGAATACGTGGCAGCAACTTCTACCAGACAACCATGACTTGCCCGCACCGCAACCTCGAGTTTCTCACTCTATGCTGTTTCATCCAGTAAGTTATATTTGTAACCTTAATATGTTTATTGTTTATTGTCTATGTTACTATGTTAAATTAAATGTCTTTGATAAAACTACTTCTTACGCGTTAAAAATTAAAATGAACTACTCGGCACGGCGACCCTTGATTCCTATGACAGTTCGTCATAGTGATTGCTCGTCGTGTCGATACTTTACCATTTTATAGGCAAAGGCGTGGCTTGCATTCAGCCACATCGGTAAACATGTTTTTACAAATATTATAAACTACATTTTTAACTAAAATTTTTAACGTCTATAATTTAAGTTTTTTAGCATGGATTAAGTAGATAAGTAAAATGACAATGACATAAGTACGAAACTTTCTACCGATTTCCACCAAAATTGCGTTAGCCCAATCCCTTCTACTTCCTTTCCTTGACTATACCGATTCCTCATTTCCCGATCTTTTTGAGTATCAGCATGGACTAATAGAATCTAAAGAGGACTGATGATTGTCATACTAGAGATCGTACCCCGTAATTTCAGCTTATTGCTAGATGGCGCTCTCATTTGAGCTTATTATTTAATTTGCAGTTTTAAAAGCGCCACCTAGTGACCAATTTTAGAACTAAGGAAACAGCAAACTATCGATTTTCAATTATTACATCTAGAGGGCGTTGTTTTAAAAACTCCGGTGTTTTTGAATTATTATTTTAGTTTTTAGGGAGCATCTAAGGAAGTGAGTACCTCTATTACGATTTCGACACCCACTACAAACATTCGACATAGTGATCAGAGTAGTGTATATAATATAATTATATTATATATATTCTTTATTTTCTGTTAAAAAAATGTCTATATCTTTTTTCTTCTTAAGTATTCCCTTGTAAACAGTATTATTTATATGACCATAAAATACGGGAAAAGAAAAAAAAATGTGGATGTACAGCGATGATTTGAACCAGCATCTATCGATTTTTAAGTACGAGACTCAGTCAACACAGCTACAGGCACTTATACGTCTTACATTGAAATTTATGCTCTAATTGTTCGAGTATTTCTTTGATAAATACAGTTCATAGCAACGCGGTGGTGGAGCATCTTTAGGAAGTGAGTACCTTTAATAAGATTTCGACACCCACTACAAACATTCAACATAGTGATCAGAGTAGTGTATATTATATATATTCTTTATTTTCTGTTAAAAAAAATGTCTTTTCTTTTTTCTTCTTAAGTATTCTCTTGTAAACAGTATTATTTATATGACCCTTAAAATACGGGAAAAGAAAAAAAAATGTGGATGAACAGCGATGATTTGAACCAGCATCTATCGATTTTAAAGTACGAGACTCAGTCAACACAGCTACCGGCACTTATACGTCTTATATTGAAAGGAGATTGCTCAAGTGACTATGGCACTTGGTATCGCAATCAAACTTATTGTGTCAAGATGAAATATAGCTCAATTTAAAGCTTGATGTTAGTACTTTTAGAAACGATTAAAGTTTTTATGTAAATAAGCCGCAGTTCACGACAATAAAAATAAAACAATAGTTTTATTCAACGCTTCAAAAAAATACTTTATCGAGTTTATACTAACGATGAACGTTAAGTTTTACATTTATTACATAGGTAATATTTTAATTTACAAGACAAATGTGAAAAGTAAATCGTAATAAACTGTATAGTAAAAAATAAATAATATAAAATTCAAAATAAATAACGTCGAACAATGCGTCGAACACATTCATTCAACTATGACATATGACGCAGGACGCTTGCAAGAGAGATAGATATAATGTGTCAAAACAGAAACTTTTACTTTTATTTCTATTTATTCGGTATAATTACGACTTAATAGTGATAAATATGATCATTATAAATACAAATAGGAATTAACAATATCACGAACACGTGACACAACTAGTATTTTACCGATTCCATACGTGGTCATACATGTTTCAAAAGAATAACTTTTACTATTATTTCAATTTATCCGGTATAATTAAGACTTAATATTGATACATATGATCATTATAAATACAAATAGGAATTAACAATATCACGAATACGTGGCACAACTAAAATTTTACCGATACCACCCGTGGTCATTCTCCTTTATGCTCTAATTGTTCGAGTATTTCTTTGATAAATACAGTTCATAGCAACGCGGTGGTGGAGCATCATAGAGTAACTTATATAGGATTGTGGAGCATCTTAAGGAAGAGAGTACCTTTAATAAGATTTCGACACCCACTACAAACATTCGACATAGTGATCAGAGTAGTGTATATCTTTATAATATAAAAATGAATCCCAAAATGTGTTGGTAAGCGCATAACTTGAGAACGGATTAACCGATTTCGTTAATTCTTTTTTTATAATATTCCTTAAAGTTCGAGGATGGTTCTTATGTAGAGAAAACGTGAATATGTACCACGGGCGAAGCCGGGGCGGACTGCTAGTCTTATATATAAAAATGAATCGCAAAATGTGTTGGTAAGCGCATAACTCGAGAACGGCTGAACCGATTTCGATAATTCTTTTTTTATTATATTCCTTGAAGTACGAGGATGGTTTTTATGTAGAGAAAACGTGAATATGTACCACGGGCGAAGCCGGGGCGGACCGCTAGTAATATATATTATTTAAATTCTTTATTTTCTGTTAAAAAAAATGTCTATATCTTTTTTCTTCTTAATTATTCCCTTGTAAACAGTATTATTTATATGACCATAAAATACGGAAAAGGAAAAAAAAAGATGTACGGCAATGATTAGAACCAGCATCTATCGGTTTTTAAGTACGAGACTCATCAATACAGCTACGGGCACCTATACATCTTACGTAGAAATTTATGCTCTAATTGTTCGAGTAATTCTTTGACAAAAACAGTTCATAGCAACGTGGTCCATGGTCTTAGATCATTAAGTAATGGATGGAGTACGCTGGCAAATGTTCTAACTAAACTTTCTGCTGATTTTGGTGCGGGGAAGGTAACTCACACTATTGAAACACAATCACACATTCACAAAAATAATTTGTGTCACGAAAGTCGTAAAAATTTATGACCTTTTAAGCGACGAGTTTTTAAATTCAACTCTATCCCTAAGTTCATAAAGATTAAATTTGTATTTCATTCCAAGTTGTCTCGTGGGGAGTGCGGTTCAATATCGCGTTCTAAATTCAACTTTATAACTTAGATCATAAAGATTAAATTTGTATTTCTTTAATGCCTCAGCCCCCGGAATCACAGACACAATAGAAAATCTATTGTGTCGTGGCCCGTGGGCCGTGGTCCGATCGGGCCGCTCGGTGGTCAAGGGGCTAAAAGATAGACTCGTAAGGAATGCGGTTCATTATCGGGTTTTAAATTCAACTTTATCTCTTAGTTCATAAAGATTAAATTTGTATATTTTCTTTCCATGATAGTCTCGTGGGGCCGCATCAATGATCGAGTAAACGACTCGATTATTTGTCTTGATCATATCGCTAAACGATACATCGACGATTATTAGAAATTGCATTTAATTAGAAATGTACGTTAAAAAAATATACACAAATGAAAGGTTTTTTAAAAAATATACACAAATGAAAGGTTTTTTTTTTTTTTTTAGTGGGGAAATCTTGCATAGATACCCACGGCCTCTGGGGAAGAGGCCGTGGGTTATGTCGGATTCCTACCGACCAAAACCCCACTGTGTTCCGTCAAGCCGCATCAACGACGGGGCCACGGGTATGTGTAGAATTCATCCGTGACCTTCGATGTTTTAGCCTAGGAAAACGCAGAGTGTTTGTAATCGATTACGCAAGTAGTTTTTATGAAAGCATAAGATTTTTCGATTCGAATAATCTTATACCTCGACAAAAGGGGAAACACCTGCGAGTGTTATCGATTACTTAATGATCTAAGTCCATGGTGGTCACGAAGTCACTCTCGAACAGCGATGAACGAAGTGACAAAAATAGGCGGTCCATCCTAAGGAGCGCTGGTGCAGTGAACTCCCATAAATAATAATAATAAAGTTGTGCTCATTCATTTAACAATTAATATATCTTTAATTTTAAATTAAATTTATCGTATACCTAAACTCCAATACGAATATCAAATGCCTAAATACGGAATCCAATAAGAGGTTAAGAGAAATTTTCAGTCCTTCGCGAAACAAAAGATCACGTAAACATAGCGCAATCCATTTTATAGATCATCTTCATACTTGATAGTATTATTTTTTTATATTTTTATTGAAATTGATTCCAGAAGATAACTTTAAAAATTCATTTTGTTACTTTTATTAGTGATCCATTGAAATGTTACATTTTTTAGCCCTAACCTTGCATTTTTTAGAGGACGCAATTTTGTTTTTTTGATGTGTAGGGGGGGTCAGTGTGAAGCTAAAACCAAGTTTGTGGGGTCGCCACCCTTGTCCCACGGCCGCCATCTTGAAAATAGCGGTTGAAATGGTATTTACGATATATCTCTTAAACTATTTAACTGATAAAAAATATCGTTAACATTATTTGTTGCAAATCGAAATATTCCAATTATTTGTAACTAGCGGTCCGCCCCGGCTTCGCCCGTGGTACATATTTACGTTTTCTCTACATAAAAACTATCCTCGTACTTCAAGGAATATAATAAAAAAAGAATTATCGAAATCGGTTCAGCCGTTCTCGAGTTATGCGCTTACCAACACATTTTGTGATTCATTTTTATATATAACTAGCGGTCCGCCCCGGCTTCGCCCGTGGTACATATTAACGTTTTCTCTACATAAAAACCATCCTCGTACTTCAAGGAATATAATAAAAAAAGAATTATCGAAATCGGTTCAGCCGTTCCCAAGTTATGCGCTTACCAACACATTTTGCGATTCATTTTTATATATAAGAAGATTTAAGATATTACTTTGTTCTCATGCTTTGAGTTAAAATTGTACCGTAAAATAGCGTTTTTTGTTAAAAATCTGTAATAGCACCCTTATTGTGGTGCTTTTTTTTTGTAATGAATTTACTACTTACGCTACTGTATTTTCTTTGTTTTAGACTTTAGTTCAATACTTAATTAAACACCCATACAATTTTGTCACGAGTCGCCTCTGGTCAAACTAACCGTTATTAGTGTTACGTTTACTCAAAATACAAAAATGAAGAAAGTATTATTTTACGCTTATTAAATCTTTAAAACTAAAACAAAATGATGTGGAGGTAGGGAGGTGGATTTCCTCAATCGAAAAAGGGAGAGACTAGTCTACTCGACCGGCCGGCCGTAAAGGCCCCGATTATTAATGGCGGAAAGTTGTATATATGCTCTGTAACGAAAACATTTCGCTTGCGCGATTCAGAGCAAAAAATAACATTTAAATAAAAATATTTTTTTGCGTATTATATTTTACGTATTATATTTTACGTTGTAGTTTACGTTTTTTGCGTATTATATTTTACGTCAAGATACTATTTGGCACATTGATTTTTTTTGTAGCGACATCTCTTAGCTTCATTAAACCGACTTAATGCTCTAAGGCGACATCTAGTTCTTAAACGTATAAAAAAGCTTATAAAAATGCCAAATGCTACTGTGAGTGACATCTATCGACAAAATTGGGAACTGAGAAACGAGTTACGTTTTTTACTATGGCGATTGTAAGTCTTCTTGAGTGTATTAGTCTATGGTATCAGTTAGACATCCTTGAGAGGGTGCAAAATTTCTGCATCAGATTTATTTTTGGCTTACGTAAATTTGATCATGTCACCGAATTTCGCAAAAAACTTAATTGGCTTCCCATCCGTCGTCGCCGGGATGCCCACATACTTAACCTTCTGTACTGTGTTCTGTTTGACCCTAAAACGCCAGGCTATCTTAAAACTCAATTTAATTACCTTAGTTCAAATAATTCACTCTCTCTTCGCTCTTCTAATCCTCTGCTTCTTTCTGTACCGGTTCGCCGCACTAATTTCTATGGATCTTCATTTACTGCTCGCGCTATTCAACTTTGGAACGCTCTGGCGCAAAATGTTAAAAGTTTTAAAGCTCTTGTCAAAAATCATTTCCTATCTCTATAATGTGTTGCTTATACATATTTATTTTAGATTATATTATAGTGTTTATTTTTTCGTATTGTATGTAGTGTATTTAGTAGGTTATGTACTATTATGTGTATGTATATTTATAAAATATGTAAGTATTTTATTATATTTACGTAAGTATATTAATTTATATACTTATTTTATTTTATTTTTATTGTTATTATTGTATATATTGTTTTTATTAATTATATTTTAATGCTTAATTTATTAATTGAATTTGCGCCAAGTCGCGTTCTAGCATACAATATACATTCCTTACCAATCAGGGTTGCCTGGAAGAGATTGCTTTTAAGCAATAAGGCCGCCTTTTAGTACGTATGTGCCGTGTGTTTTCATTGTATCTTAATTGTAATTATAGAATAGCTTATTTATGTTTGGTATATTATGTACAATAAAGAATAAATAAATAAATAAAATGAAAGTTTTCCAAAACATAAAAATGCGCCTTATCATTTTCTCGTAATTTTTAACCCGTCAAACACGTATGCGCTAGTGTATATTTTATCATGAAAATGTTTGTTATCATAGGTAAATGGATATTTTTCAGGCATAGTCTCACTATTCGGTTTGATTTTTCGGTTTTAAAAATATGTACTATCGATATATTTTGTTTATCGATACTTTTCGCACTAGTCGATAAATACCAACGATGTAAGTTTTGCAGCGTCGGTATTTGTAGTCAGATTGAAATAATTTCTCGTAAATGTTAAGAATTGTTATAATTTCAACGGAATATCATTGTAATGGCATAAAATAAAGCTACGTAAAAATTAATAAACGCCATTTTTAGACGCCTCCTATACGTTTCTAATTTAATGGTGACGCCATTACAAGGTTGTGTCTCGGGAAAAACTGTCAGTGTCATAGGGATCATGTTTCATGATGAATTTTTTGTTAGTTGATTTTATAAACTTGTAAAAACACGACTTGTTGTTACACGTTGCAAATCTTATTTAAAAAGGTCTGTTTGTAATTGAAATGTGTATTTTTCGTTTCCGAATAAATCATTAAACAATAAAATTACAGATCCAACGCCGGCTGTACATATTCGCTGGGCAGCGGAACAAGGAACAGCTGTTAGATGTATGGTGGTGGGAGGCGGGGTCGGGGCGCTGCGGCGCGCTGTGCGCCGGCGCGTGCGCCCCGCCCGCCGCAGGGTTCACGCAGCGGGCCACGCTCGACCCCGACACGGACGAGATCTTCGTGCTGTCGGTGAGTTGGGGGGGGGGGGGGGGGGGTTCAACCGCGTGGCCCCGCTCCTGTTGGTCTTAGCGTAGTGATATATGTATAGCCTATAGCTTTCCTCGATTAAGGGGCTATATGTATATACGACACCGAAAGAATTTTTCAAATCGGATCAGTAGTTCCTGAGATTAGCGCGTTCATAGCGCGTTAAGTATAAATTTGCAAGCGAAATGTTTTCGCTACAGAGTATATTATATACAACTTTCCGACATCATTCATCGGGGCCTTAAAAGCTAGCCAGTGGACAAAAGAGACTGGTTGAGGATTTTCATTTTTTTCGATTTAGAAATTCCACCTTCCTTCCTCCATACTATTCTAACTTTCATTAATGAAATAGTCATTGATATTATTTTTATTTCTTTGAATTTACATTAAATTCATCATACACAACCTTCAAATCTACAAAAAAAAACTTCTTTCTTTGTCCTAACATACATCCAACTTCCCAGGGCATGAGCAAAGAGAAGGACCGTCGCGTATACAACCAGCTATGGGTGCTATCACTGCGCCGGCTCACGTGGAGCTGCGTGTACCGGAACGACACGCTCGACGCGCACGAGCCGCGCCCACGGTTCGCGCACCAGCTCGTTTATGATCATGTTCGGAAGGTACGTGGATACGATAAATTATAATGATGGATGGGTTTATGCTTATACTTATATACAAGACGGCACGTAAGTTTAGCGCTGACCTTGAAGTGGAGGGGATCTATTTGAACGAAATAAAGGCGAACTTGCCGTAAAACTTTGAAAGTCACCGCTAGACTTACGTGCCGCGACTAATATTATTATTATACTTAAGTGTGTATGTGTATGTGTATGTGTGTGTAATAAAATAATAATTTCTCTTAAATACATGAACGTTCTCTGTGGCTTCGTAATCTAACTGCTTAAGAATAATAAAATTAATAGTTTTTTTTTAATTTGTGAATAATACAGTATCTGTTGCTTTTAATACTTTTTTTGAAAAGTATTAGTTATTTAAGATTTTATTTAATTTGTATCTCAATTATTTATTTATTTATGTGTGGTCTATCGTGTGGTTGTTTTAAATTGAAATAAATTTATTTCTTCTTTCTCTCTAATGTTATTTGAAAAATTGTGAACGCCTTGCAGCTCTTCTTCACCAATATTTTTTCATAGCATCGCATACTATAATAAGTGATATATCCACAGATCCACTATCTATTCGGCGGCAACCCGGGCACGACGACCAGCCCGCGACTGCGCCTGGACGATCTATGGGCACTACGGTTACTCAAGCCGTCTCTCGAGCGTGTCATACGCAGCGGTAAAGCGGCGCTAAGAGAAGCCCGGTACCGCTCGCTGGCCGCCGAGCCGGGCGCCGCGCACCAGGCGCTGCACTACCTGCGGCACGACCTCAGTGACGTCACGGACCATGACGACCCCGCGCAGGTGGGACACGTGACTGTTTTGGCCTGGCGACGGGCAGCTGCTGATGGGGTCACGGACGAATTCTATCATACCCGTGGCCCCGTCGTTGATGCGGCTTGACGGAACACAGTGGGGTTTTGGTCGGTAGGAATCCGACATAACCCACGGCCCCTTCCCCGGAGGCCGTGGGTATCTATGCAAGATTTCCCCACTTTAAAAAAAAAAAGACGGGTTGCACTCCGGGAGTGCCGGCAGAAGTGAAAACTTGATTATTAACGTTGAGCATGTTTGATATTTTGGAATGGTATCCGTCTTACGCTTTTTCGATCAGGTCACCTGACGCGAGTTTAAGATTTTATACCCATTACAGAAAAAGTGCTCAACGCCGCTAAAGAAGTTTTCAATTCAAAAAAAAGGTGGGACACGTGACGTCACACGTAACAAGTCAAGCGCGTACGTGACGGGCTGCAACGGATTAGTGGTCATTTGTAGGCTCATGACACGTGTACGCGAAGGACCATGCCACTACGCGCCACGCGTGTAATGAAAGCTGGTCGATAAGCTATATTTTTATTTAATATAGAAAACTGTTTTGCTTTAAAATAATAATTTTCACATTTTTAATTTAAGAATATTTAACTAAATAAAAACTGATATTTTTAGTATTGAAATGTTTTATAAATATAAAACGTTTCAATTTTCAAAGTATTTTTCGGTTTAAAAAACCGAAAAATTCAATCACGCCTCGGTATCGATTTTTAAGCTATTGCATACCTTCTATCGCGGGCCTTGAGCACGGGGATCGAATTGAGAAATTCCGTAACGAAAAAACCTAACGCTATCCACTCCGACGGGCTCGGAGGTGTGGCTTGAAGGCATAGCATGCAATAGCTTTACCGCGGCAGTCCCCGAGTGCCACACGTCTTTTTACACGCTTTTTATTAGCTTCACCTGTATGTTTGTATGTTTGTTTGTAACCGACTTCTTTGGGCGCGATTTTGACCCACTTTAAACAGCCAGATTTCGTTCAAACTTTGTAGATTTATTGAGGACCGATGACAATACACTAATTTGATAAAATTATTCCATTTTTCAATTTGCAAAATATGATTTTTGTTAATTATTTATATAATTTTCATCTATAGTCGATAAGGTAAGAAAATAATTAAAATTTTCTATAATTTTTTTCTACAGTCGATAAGGTAGGACTCGATGTTAATTTTTATTTCCAATAACACGAACACGAACACGAACACGAACTCAAACACAAACTCGAATTTTAATTCGAACACAAACACAAACACAAACACAAACACGAACAACGAACATCGAACAACGAACAACGAACAACGAACATGAAAACGAACAACGAACAACGAACAACGATGAACGAACAACGAACACGAACACGAACACGAACACGAAGACGAACACGAACACAAACGCGAACATGAAAACGAACACCGAACAACGAACAACGAACAACGAACAACGAACAACGAACAACGAACAACGAACAACGAACAACGAACAACGAACAACGAACAACGAACAACGAACAACGAACAACGAACAACGAACAACGAACAACGAACAACGAACAACGAACAACGAACAACGAACAACGAACAACGAACATCGAACATCGAACATCGAACATCGAACAACGAACAACGAACAACGAACAACGAACACGAACAACGAACACGAAAAACGAACTACGAACAACGAACAACGAACCACGAACACGAACACGAACATCGAACATCGAACATCGAACATCGAACAACGAACAATGTGAATGTGAACATACACAAACACAAACACAAACAACGAACAACGAACGACGAACTACGAACAACGAACAACGAACAACGAACAACGAACAACGAACAACGAACAACGAACAACGAACAACGAACAACGAACAACGAACAACGAACAACGAACAACGAACAACGAACATCGAACATCGAACATCGAACATCGAACATCGAACATCGAACATCGAACATCGAACATCGAACAACGAACATCGAACATCGAACATCGAACATCGAACATCGAACATCGAACAACGAACATCGAACAACGAACAACAAACAACGAACATGAAAACGAACAACGAACAACGAACAACGATGAACAAACAACGAACACGAACACGAAAAACGAACTACGAACAACGAACAACGAACCACGAACACGAACGCGAACATCGAACATCGAACATCGAACATCGAACATCGAACAACGAACAATGTGAATGTGAACATACACAAACACAAACACAAACAACGAACAACGAACGACGAACTACGAACAACGAACAACGAACAACGAACAACGAACAACGAACAACGAACAACGAACAATGAACAACGAACATCGAACATCGAACATCGAACAACGAACAACGAACATCGAACATCGAACATCGAACATCGAACAACGAACAACGAACAATGTGAATGTGAATGTGAACATACACAAACACAAACACAAACGCGAACATGAAAACGAACAACGAACAGCGAACAGCGAACATTGAACAACGAACACGAACACGAACACAAACGCGAACATGAAAACGAACAACGAACAACGAACAACGAACAACGAACAACGAACAACGAACATCGAACATCGAACAACGAACAATGTGAATGTGAATGTGAACTGTACAAACACGAACACGAACATCGAACACGAACAACGAACAACGAACAACGAACAACGAACAACGAACAACGAACAACGAACAACGAAAAACGAACAACGAACAACGAACAACGAACATCGAACATCGAACAACGAACATCGAACATCGAACATCGAACAATGTGAATGTGAATGTGAACATACACAAACACAAACGCGAACATGAAAACGAACAACGAACAGCGAACATCGAACAACGAACACGAACACGAACACAAACGCGAACATGAAAACGAACAACGAACAACGAACAACGAACAACGAACAACGAACAACGAACAACAGACAACGAACAACGAACAACGAACAACGAACAACGAACAACGAACATCGAACATCGAACATCGAACATCGAACATCGAACATCGAACATCGAACAACGAACAACGAACAATGTGAATGTGAATGTGAACATACACAAACACGAACACGAACAACCTACATCGAACACGAACAACGAACAACGAACAACGAACAACGAACAACGAACAACGAACAACGAACAACGAACAACGATCAACGAACAACGAACGAACAACGAACAACGAACAACGAACAACGAACAACGAACAACGAACAACGAACAACGAACAACGAACAACGAACAACGAACAACGAACAACGAACAACGAACAACGATCAACGATCAACGATCAACGATCAACGATCAACGATCAACGATCAACGATCAACGATCAACGATCAACGAACAACGAACAACGAACAACGAACAACGAACTACGAACAACGAACAACGAACAACGAACAACGAACAACGAACATCGAACAACGAACAACGAACAACGAACAACGAACATCGAACAACGAACAACGAACAACGAACATCGAACACGAACAACGAACAACGAACAACGAACAACGAACAACGAACAACGAACAACGAACAACGATCAACGATCAACGATCAACGAACAACGAACAACGAACATCGAACATCGAACATCGAACATCGAACAACGAAAATCGAACAACGAACAACGAACAACGAACAATGTGAATGTGAATGTGAACATACACAAACACAAACGCGAACATGAAAACGAACAACGAACAGCGAACAGCGAACATTGAACAACGAACACGAACACAAACGCAAACATGAAAACGAACAACGAACAACGAACAACGAACAACGAACAACGAACAACGAACAACGAACAACGAACAACGAACAACGAACAACGAACAACGAACAACGATCAACGATCAACGATCAACGAACAACGAACAACGAACAACGAACATCGAACATCGAACATCGAACATCGAACATCGAACATCGAACAACGAACAACGAACAATGTGAATGTGAATGTGAACATACACAAACACGAACACGAACAACGAACATCGAACACGAACAACGAACAACGAACAACGAACAACGAATAACGAACAACGAACATCGAACATCGAACATCGAACATCGAACAACGAACATCGAACATCGAACAACGAACAATGTGAATGTGAATGTGAACATACACAAACACAAACGCGAACATGAAAACGAACAACGAACAGCGAACAGCGAACATTGAACAACGAACACGAACACAAACGCGAACATGAAAACGAACAACGAACAACGAACAACGAACAACGAACAACGAACAACGAACAACGAACAACGAACAACGAACAACGAACAACGAACAACGAACAACGAACAACGAACAACGAACAACGAACAACGAACAACGAACAACGAACAACGAACAACGAACAACGAACAACGAACATCGAACATCGAACATCGAACAACGAACAATGTGAATGTGAATGTGAATGTGAACATACACAAACACAAACACAAACGCGAACATGAAAAAGAACAACGAACAGCGAACAGCGAACATCGAACAACGAACACGAACACGAACACGAACACGAGCACGAACACGAACACGAACACGACAACGAACAACGAACAACGAACAACGAACAACGAACTCGAACTCGAACACGCAACACAAATTATCTTTAGCCGTTTTCTATGTTTGTTTGAAACGGACTTCTTTGGGCGTGAATTTGACCCACTTTAAACGGCCAGATTTCGTTCAAACTTTGGAGATTTATTGAGGACCAATGACAATACACTAATTTGATAAAATTATTCCATTTTTCAATTTGCAAAATATGTTTTTTGTTAATTTATATAATTTTCATCTATAGTCGATAAAGTAAGAAAATAATTAAGATTTTCTATAATTTTTCTCTACAGTCGATAAGCCAGGACTCGATGTTAATTTTTAAAAAGCGTTTTTTAGTTTTTTTAAACTATTATTTATTTTTTCTATTCTTTAAAATTTTAATACATAATACACATTAAACATTCAAACTGGCATGTTCCAGGTGAGCCACTTCCAGCGACTGGCGACAGTACTATTCACTGGGCGACAAGATGTAAGCGCGTGCGTGTCACTGTCCCCGCGCCGCGCGCGCGCACTGGCCCGCCGCCGCGCGCCCGCACCGCCCGCACGGCACCACCTCGCGAGGGCGCTCGCTGCGGTAACTATATACACATTTATTGAAGTTAAACTTCTTTATTGGGGTTGGAAAAAAATTTAGTGTAACATTTTTTCGTTACGCGTGATATTTTAAGCTATCGCATAGCTTCTATCGCGGGCCTTGAGCGCGAGGACCGAATCGAGAAATTCCGTAACGAAAAACCTCACGCTCCCCACTCCGACGGGCACGGAGGTGTGGCTTGAAGGCATGCTATGCAATAGCTTTACCGCGGCATGCAGTCCCCGAGTGCCACACGTCGTTTTTCCGTTACGCGCCATCTTTTTCTTATCCCTACCACGCGTAACGACGTATTTCTGTAAACTTGCATATAATAAATTATTTTTTGAAAAATAAGTTTCATTTCTTACGTGTGTACACATTTTTTTTTTTTATTTATATGTAATATATAATATATTATATTTATTATATTAATATAATTATATGTAATATCATTATTATACTTAAACTCAAATATTTATTTTCGTAATCACACTTCTAGAAACAGTTTTGATCGTTATGACGATCAATATGTTATGACATAGGTTGACAATTTATAAATATTCAGCAGGCCGAGACAGATGGCAGACGAATTCACTAACGCTAAGAAACAGAAACTGCTATCGTTAATTATTAGCATAGCTAGCTTTCCGCCCGCGGCTTCAAAGAAGAACCCGTTCATTTATTTACAAGAATGTAGTTACAAAAAAGGTGTTATTACAATGTTAACGCGCTAATACATTCTACCCACTTTCTGGGTGTGCAAATATTTAAATGGAAATAAGTTAAATTACACTACACAAATTCTTCGCGTCACTAATCACTATTGTTAAACGTCACTAATTCTTCCTTGTCACAGATTCCGCAATGTAATAAGTTCTTGAATATCATAAAATTGTTTCTCCATTAACCATTTCGTCAGTTTCTTCTTAAATATATTTACTGGGAGATCCTTAAAGTTATCCGGTATTTTATTATATATTGTAATAGTCATAAATATTACACTATTTTTTTGCTTGATTTATTCTACATGTTGGAAAGTGCAGTTTATTTTGATACCTCGTTAACATATGCGAATTTACTTCTCCTTTCTTTTTAAAATATTCTGGGTGGTATTTAACAAATAAACATACTTCTCTTATACCCTATGTATTAATCCAATTTACCTTCTATATGTGTGCTAAATTTCATTGTAATCGGTTCAATAGTATTTGCGTGAAAGAGTAACATACATACACATACAGGTCCATGCTCACAAACTTTCGCATTTATAATATTAGTAGGATATAAGTAGGATTTATTATCAATCCTACTTCCTCGTCCCAAGTAATTTTTCAAAAATCTTTAAATGCACTTCTATTTCTTTTAAAAATTAAGAAATGTTTCCTTTCAGCAAAATTCGCTATCTTCAGTATTAAAGTACTTTCCCTCCTGGGCCCATCAAAAATTTCCACACTGTATATTTAATTCATTCTACAGGTATTAGGCGCAGATGAAACCATCCCCGAAGCGTCCACTCCATTCGAAGACGCGATATCCCCCGCAGTGGACACGTGGGACGTGAGCGACGAGGGGCCCTGGGCGGACGAGGACGAGGGCCCCGGGGGTCCCGGGGGCCCCGGGGGCCCTGACGGGGACGGGGCCCGCGCGGCCAGGGTCCGCCTGTACGACCAGCTGTGCCAGTACTACCGCCCCTCCACCGTGCCACCCAAGAAGGATATCATGGACTTTGTCACTTTGTGAATAACATATTACATAACATATAAAAAAATAATTGTACATACAGTAGTAAAGAACATTACACAAATAATTTGATTGTAAAAATTGTTGGCCTTATCGCTTAGAAGCGCAAAGGTTTAAGTTTTGTACTGATTGAATAGTAAAAGCTGTAAATTTATAAAGAATAGAAAAAATTCGATCATGAGTAGTAAAAGCTATGCGTTTTCCAAAAACACACATCAGAAGCCATTCCAGTTTTTTGTTTGCATTTTATTTGTAGATGATTACGTAAAGTACTGTAGAACTAACTGAATTTTTTCTCAAATATCTTATCATTTAACATTAAAACCTTCATAAGGTAATAAACTTATAATTAGGGGTGCATCCGATACCGATACCGATATATCGGCGATACTTCGGGTTAGCCGATATATCGGTATCGACGATATTTTTATGACCGATACACGATACTTTTTAATTTAAAAATGTAGTGTAAACGAGCGTGTTGTCTCGTCTATTCCTTTGCAAATGAGGCATTAACAATGCTCGGGGAAACCCTGCGCTTGTGAGGGTGTTGTTGAGTTGTCCCAATATATCGAGAGATGCAGATCCATTCGTTTTCTGGCGCAATGACGTTTTATACCCAAACTTGAAAAAAATTGCGCAGAAGTACTTTAGTTTCCAAATGAAGTTCTGTTGCATCTGAGAGACTATTTTCCAGCGTAGGTCTTATTCAAACAGACTTGCGAAATCGCTTTCTCCGCAAAACTTAAGATTATGTACTTTGTTTTTTAAACAAAAATCTTGTCAATGTTAATTTTTAATTGCCTAATTTTATTACTTTAAATTTAATTACTAAAATTTTTAATTGCCTAATTATGTCTCTACTTTTTATATTAATAAAAGAAAAATCTGACTTGTGATTTATTTATTATACCATCATTTTTAACCGACTTCAAAAAAAAGGAGGAGGTTATCAATTCGGCTGGTATAATTTTTTGAGGTTTCTGAACCGATTTACGTGATTCTTTCTTTGTTCGATGCGGGATGGTGTCGAATTGGTCCCGTAAAAATTTTATTCGGATAGGGAAGTTTTTATTTTATGAGCATTTTTGTCTGTACTTGATGACTTATTTGAAATGTAGCAAGTAAATTTGATTCACTTCCCGGTAACCGATTGAGCTGAAATTTTGTATACGTATGTAAATTGGATAGTGATGAAACATTATCATGACATAGAGCTGATTTGATGGGTTACCTATCTTAATCTCGAATTTTAATATTCCGAATATCATAACCCAGAAAACGTTTGGACATTTTTTCATAACCCCGAATTTTTAAATTTCGAAGTTTTGTTTGCCATATAATCGCAACTCCGAATTTCATTTGCCCATTTCTTTATTTGTACGACGTTTTACAATCCAGATGAATGAGTTCCAGACATACGAAATCTAAATGCATAAAATCCAGATGACCGTAATCCATATGCACGAAAGCCAAATTTTTAAAACACAAATTTTTAAAATACAGTTAATTAATATCCAGACAAACAATGTCCAGATTTTTGAAATTCAAATAAACGATATCCAGCAAAACGAAATCCTTCCAGGGGGTCACAGTTCAAACCTAACCTAACCTACTGAGTCGAATTTGACACTTAAACCTTTCTGTAATGGGCAAGTAAAACAATAGCGAGTCGGTTCTGGCACTCGCCGGCCGCTGCCGCGGCACGCTCGCTTCGCTCGCTCGGCTCGTGCATGGGGGGTCACAGTTCAAACCTAACCTAACCTACTGAGTCGAATTTGATAATTAAACCTTTCTGTAATAGGCAAGTAAAACAATAGCCGGTCAGTTCTAGCGTGGGGGTCGTAGTTCAAACCTAACCTACTGAGTCGACTTTGACACTAAAACCGGTCTGTAATGGACAAGTAAAACAATAAATTTACTTACTGACAATGTTTATTTTCAGTCGATATTAAAGGTATAATCACGATTGTATGGAAATCAAATAAAAAGATTATGAAAATCTGGCAATAGTTTATCTGTTATTCCTTTATATGTGAACCAAATAAAAAAATCATGAAAATTTGGCAATAGTTTATTTGGAAAATGGTACGATGGGAAACAAAAAAAATTATTCTGAGAATCTGGTATAATTAGATCTGTATTATGAGAATACGGGAAACAAAAAAATACTTTTTAAAAATCTGGTTTTGGTGCATCTGGAAATTGATTCATCTGGGAAATTAAAAAAGGAATTTTAAAAATTTGTCATTCATTACATCTGTCTTTTAAAAGTTCTAACAACCGTTTTCGGGGTTTTAAGATTCGGGTAATAGAAATTCGAGTTTTTAATAGGTTACCGATTTGATGATGGAATCGGAAGGTGGCCATAGGAACTCAGTAATATATTGACTCAACTTTATCGACTGGGCTCGTTTGATTCGTGTTGAAAAATACACTAAAAAGTATTAAATAAAAATAACTACGTTAAAAACAACCGACTTCAAAAACGGAAAAGTAAAAAATAAAAAAGATTTGATATTATTAATTACTACATATTATTTACATGTGCTATTTATTAAATAGGTTTGAAGTCGGTTGTTTTTAACGTAGTTATTTTTATTTTTGAATTCACAGTAAGCGTATCGGTATCGGTATCGGTATCGCCGATATTTTTATAAGAGTATCGGTATCGGTATCGTATCGGCGAAAAGGCGTATCGATGCATCCCTACTTATAATGATTAAGATATTTTTTCACTTGGATTTTTTTACGAACATAGATGGCCTTACAGGAAATAATCATAATCAGGTCATTCATAATCTTTCTTATGTTAATTTTATTTTTGTTTTGTTTTCAGGTAAACAAAGTGTTATTGTTTCCATGTGAATGATGTGAAGAAATGAACAGTTTAAACTATAACATTAATGTGAGCGTTATCTTCGTATATTTTGACGGTAACATTGTTGTAAATGCAAGGCGTAACTATAGTTTAAGTTTGTTAAGCACAAATATGAAATAACATATATATTTGCTGATTGCTCTCATTATCTGATAATTGCGTAATTTTTCGTACATTCAAACTTGTTACCTTTATACTTTAATATTAAGAATAATTTGATTACATTTCATTAATTACATTTGTGGCATATGAAACAGATATTTGCGACCTATGGATACAATTTTTGTCTGTTTTTGATTGTACTATGGATCAATTAAATAAATAACCAATATCAAAAAGAACTAGATTCTTTAAAGAAAAATATTAATTATTGAAACAAAAAAAATATTAGTTATTTGTAGTTGAAACTATTATTAAAATTTTGGGCCTAAAAAAGTCATATTTCGGTAAAGAGTTATTTTTGGTTGGATTGTTGTTCTTTAGTTTCTTTCTTTAGTTTGTTTTAATTTTATGATACGTTGTTAAGTGATATTATTTATGCATTTAGTTCTTAATATCTTATAAGAAATTTGAGTTCGACCGCTTTGGGATTATTTTTATTTTCATTAAACGTGTATCAATTTATTTAATAGATTTAATTTATGTAACTAAGGTAACTTTGATTTTATAATGTAAATATATTTTAGTATTCGAGTCGATGTCTAATAATCCATACTAATATTATAAATGCGAAAGTAACTCTGTCTGTCTGTCTGTTACTCAATCACGCCTTAACTACTGAACCAATTTGCATGAAATTTGGTATAGAGATATTTTGATACCCGAGAAAGGACATAGGATAGGTTTTATCCCGGAAATCCCTCGGGAACGGGTTTTTCTTTGAAAACGCGGGCGAAGCCGCGGGCGGAAAGCTAGTTCTCAATAAATCCATTAGATACATTGAGATAATATTACTACGTATGGAGGAGACACCACGAACAAAATCTGTGCGCCATTTTTTTGCTCTAACTAAGTTTTAAAAATTATTATCTAGTTAGGTACTTACCGATGAAAGTTATTCCTTTGCACTTTTCCGTATTATTTGTATTATTTGTGCAATATCGTAACACACACGAAGGCATATTTGATGCGTTTCACTTTAAAACCATTAAAAAAAACCGCTCAACATACGCCACTTGGCGTATGTTGAGTGGAACATAAGTGATGTAGGCGGTGTCGTCTCCATATTAATTTTATCTCAATAATTAGATATGAGTTTCTACTTTTTAAATATATAATATAGGACGTAAAACTGAGTAACTTAAACATAAGTAATTTCGAACGTCTACCATCAGTCTATCATTTAGATTCCCTTATTGTGCATTTACATCAAACGAGTGACTGCTCATTCTAACCCCACTATGTCAAATTCTTTTAGTGTTAACAGCAGTAGAGCATGCCATCGTTGTTCTTCGTGCGTTCGAAAAGATTCTAAGCAAAGTTCTAATACTGAACAACACTGAATACGAGTTTTTGTTTACACTAAAAGATCAGGAAAGAATGCTCTCGCTCTAGCTTTATGTTCGTTTGATGTAAATACACCTTTACATTATGAAACAAATTTACATGGAATAAAATAAAAAGAAATTGATAGGAATGATTCAATAGATGAACTGAAAGTTTTACTTTGCTAATTTTGGCGTAATTGTAATGTGGTGACGGTAGGTGACCTTTTAAGGTGCTCAAGTAAGACGTGGTTGTTGACGTAGAAAGTACGTACATATTAAAATAACTATAATACTTCTAAATGCCGTATTCAAAATATTTTTGAATTGAAACTTCTGTAGGCGCGTTGAGAGTAAAATTTCAAAGTCGCGTCATGGCAATAACGTCACGTCGTGGAGTAAGGCGACAATTTTGATATCTTTGAATCTTGCCAAAGAAGTCTCACTTCTGACACGAGTGCTCTGCACACACTCTCTTTCCTTCTTCTTCATAAATAGACGTAAAATTTAAGTGTCTAAGTTTTTTTAAAGTGAATAGTTGCTATTGTATATGAATTGATCGCATTTATAACTACAAGACAATTATCTGTGTTCAATGTAAAATTAGTATTAAATTATTTATTAAATTTAATCAAATGATATGTCTGAATGAACAATAGTTACTTATTAAGTATTTTCAGATCTACTTCAATACAATTTAATAATAATAATCACAATTAAAAACATGGGCGTAGTATATAAGATATTATTATAATGTATATTGGGTTGATGTTTTCTGAATATTAAAGACTACCCAGAGGTTTTTCTGACATTTACCTATCTTAAACCTATTATGTACTACGTCCATTAGGTATACATATTTTAAAGATTTTAAATCAGTTTCTCGTATAAACATGGCTTTTAGAATTCTCTAACATTTTAATACGATTAACATTTACACGATAATAATAATATTACGACTGATGTTTATCCATACGTTCTCTATTATTCATATGCATGCATTTTTTCATTGCACAATTCTGGATAAAAGTTCTTGATTATCATAAAATATGTACTCATTTTGTAAGTGTAATTCTCAATATACTCTACTATACATTTTATATTAATTGCTTAGTTACTAAGCATATTTAACCAATTTAAGGAACTACCTAATAGAATTTTATTATGTAACTACGTAATAATGCTACAATTGTTGCCAAAATGTTTCCACTTCAGCGTAATTTAAGAATAGGTAATTTTCCTTAAGACATTTAGACCTGTAGGGTTACCATGACGTCTTTTAGTAGTATTTTTTCCGCTATGGGAATTTTAATGGCGCTAGACGACTTTATAGAGCTGTCATTTATCTATACTGGAAATAATACTGCTTTAACACATCATGGTATGGGGGGAGTCCTTTTCTATTGTATGACTGTTTTTTTATGTACATACCAGAAGTTATAATTTATATGAATATTGTAATTACATGTAGTGTAAGAGACTTCCCATGGAATGGGAATGACGTTGCTTGTTAATTTATTTTGTAATCTCTCGAGGCTTCTGACATGTCGCATTTGTAAATATGATTGTGCCCTGTTTATTTACGAACTGTGATAGGAAAGTTATAGTCAATAGACTTAGTGATATTTTGAATATTGATAAGTAAAGTGGTCTTTACTGAAAGTTGGCTGGTATGAGGGTCGAATATACAATTAGGTTGGACCAGCAAAAACAATTGGATATTTCAGGCAATTGCATGATTTGATTGACCTCGTTTTGAAAATGGAAAAATGTCGCCGATTAATATCCTTTAACCTTAATACTACTAAACTCTACAACGTCAGTAATTTTTTAAGATTGCAAAAAATATAATTGTCATATCTTATATTGTAATTATTACTTATGTCTCAATGTATGCCTATAACTAAATTATTTATAAATGTTTAAAAATATAGAAATATTGTCATTTTAAAACTATGGTTTATTTTACTCAATCAAAATTGATCCGAATGAATAAACAATTTTGTAAATTTCGTTTCTGTAGTATTATTATAAGTATAATAAACGATATAAAATTACTAAAATTGTATTTTATTCAACCCCTTTCCCCTTAATCTAATAATAATATATTAGCATCACGTGTACGTAATAATGTATCGAAGTGATCGATAATCAAGTATTATAGTGACTGATTGAACCAGAGAGTATGAACTGATGAAAACATTAAACGAGGCTTAAAGATAAATACAGACGAATCAACAGATAGACAGAATTACGCATCGTATTCATATTTTTAGCGGAGATAACACTCAGTGATCATGTAATACTTATCCAACGGTATAAGAATTTTTGAAACGAACTCCTCAGCGATTTTAATAGCAGCGATATTAATGCGAAATAAACTCTAGGTTAA
This sequence comes from Colias eurytheme, assembly GCF_061535395.1. Lineage (NCBI taxonomy): Eukaryota > Metazoa > Arthropoda > Insecta > Lepidoptera > Pieridae > Colias > Colias eurytheme. The sequence goes on along the minus strand of NC_142995.1, from coordinate 2,946,718 downwards.
TCTCTTATTTATGCCTAAAGTACTGAACCGATTTTTTTTATGAGATTAAAACAATTAATTATATGGATTAAGAATGAAGAAAGGACGGCAACTATGGGTTTTCATTTGTGGTTTTATCCGTCGGAGGTAAGCATAGATTTAGATACGAATGATTATTATTTACATAAGATTTGATAAGGAGGAACTGAATTAAAACCTTCAACATGTTATGAAATTTTGTACTGTAAATTAAAGATATGTTTGGTTTGTTTGGTTATAGAGGGAAGCCGCCAGATCTATAGGTACACAACACATTTTTTTTATTGAAGTAAAACTTCTTTAAGTGCGTTGAGAGTAAAATTTCAAGGTCGCGCCATGGTAATACCTTCACATCATAGAGTAAGGCGACGATTTTGGTATCTTGCCAAAGAAGTTTCACTTCTGACACGTGTGCTCGACACACACGCTCTTTTTTATTAACACGTTCACTGCGGCATGTCCAGTATCGGGCCATCAGCGACTACACCACAGTGCGGCGCCCAAAATCACAGTTTTCACCGTGGTGCGGCGAGGTTGTTTATATGTTAATCAATGACTAGATAAGAGACAAATATATTTTTGTGATCACAGTTTGAAGTAGGACTCAATTTCGTTTAAAAATCGTATGGCAAAATATTGGACACACGCATAGAAAAGAAACCGTTTCTTTTGTGTGCGGCATGTCAAATATTTTGCCATGGACAAGCACCTCATGCCGCACTGTACTGCGAGCGCTCCGCGTGTCAATCTCGCATAGTGATGTACCAGGACCGCACGCGTCGTTATCAAATTTTTAAATGACAATGATGATACCTTAGAGGCTTTAGTTTTTTTACTTTCGTAGCATAAATGCAAAAATGTGATGACAGTTGTGAAAATAATATAAAACATTAAAACAAAAGTTACTGAACAAATTAAAACAAAAGTTACTGAACAATTTCCTGATAGTACTCTATCAAGTACCTTGTTTTATATGTGTTTTTTTTTGTATCGACGATCTCGTTATCTGTTAACAAACAGACTGAAATATACAAAATTGATTTATATCGATATCGATGTTTTATTTTACAGTGTTTCCCATCGCTATTACTGTAAACATGCCGTATCAACGCAGTGCGGGATGGCAAATAATTTTTCACAAAATCAGGGGTTTACATTTTCCCTCATATCTTTTAAACTATTGACTCAAACTAAAAGCTATTTATGCGGTATATACAAGACTATATATACTATTATCCGAAAAAAAAATTTTTGAAATATCTTGAAATTTCATGAAATTATTAACCTTCAAAGTCAGTAGGTGCGATGTGATAAAAATGGCTCATGACGCACAGTGGTGAACTTGCCGATGTGAAGTATTGAAGACATGCCGCAACAACGGTAAGTTTGGCATTTTAGGTGCCGCAGTGAACGTGTTAATTATAACTGGAGCAAAACAACTGAATTCTAATAACTATTCAAATAATTTGTGCTTAGGGTACTGACTGGAGTGACTGGTGTCTGACTTATATGAAAGATACGATGATACGATATAGAATAGATTGAAAAAGGACGAAGAACGTTTATATTAGCTGCTTTAGCTGTTATTAAATTTTAATAACATCTAATACAAACGTTCTTCGTCCTATTTTCCTTTTTATTTATTCCTTATTCCTCAATCCTCGTGTATATTTAATATAGCCCGACCAAACAGAATTGATATGAACTGTAGGTACATTTTCGCACAAGTTGAAAATTTTACAGAACCATGCAGGATACTACCTACACTCTACACTCTATTGGAAAGCCCCCGTTGAATTTTTTGGTCTATTAATTTTTTTTTTTTAATTAAATTCATTTAATTTAATTCATTCATACATTTTATTTATTATTCCTATTGATTTTTCAAGATAATCATGGTATAAAATGATATCATCAATGGATCAAGATAATCATGGATATTTCTTGAAAACATGATAATCGTACAAATATGATATTTGTTTGTATTGTATTAATGATATTGTAATAAAAATATTCTACATATATGTAACTTTGAGTATTAAATTAAGTCATACCTAGTTGAAATGCGTCAATTCCCATTCTATAGTTTTGTGGTTTTGACGTGATTCATGAGTAAGTTACAAACACAAATAAATTGAGTTACATGTATATCGTTTATGTGCTGATTTTTATATTTGATAACAATTTAAGCCGAGTAAAGCCTAGCGGCTTGTTCGCCCTGGGCGTTCATTAGAAGAAAAGAATTTCAGTCACTAGTGCATGAAGGCGGACCAAAGCAGTTCAGTTGTCATTTTAATTTATGAACTAGTTACGTCCCGCGATTTCACCAGCGTAAATAGGTTATTTATTTTAATCCATATATTTGTGTGGGACTATGAGCATTAGCAGTAGCCTAAATTTTTCCAATTATTACATTAGCTATCTGTCAGAGAAAGTTCCTTCATAAGTGGTCTAGCTGTTCCAGAGATTAGTCGGAACAAACAGACAAAAAATGTAAAAATTACTATTTTTGTATATGTACCGTGCGTATGCATTTAGTACAAAACGGTTATTTTAATATTATAAACAGATACTCCAATTTTATTATAGGTATAGATTTATATGAATGATAAAAAGTCTAATATTATATTAATGTGCAACTGTCTTTTACGCTTTCTCGACTGAGGACCGATTTATATGAAATATGAACTGAAAATAGCTGAAGATGGGGTCCAATGTGAGCCACTTAGAAAAAAATCAACTTCTAACCAGTTGTTAACTTTCGGTGCTAACACGGATAATATTATGACTAGATAACTATGTCGTGGGTTCGTTCATGAGACACAGCAAGAAGTATAATAACGTCTAAAACTTAGAATTAATCATGCGATTTCAATATTACTGGAGAGTTGTTTTCTCTTATAACGATTTATTTGTGACCAAAATCATTTAAATTTGACATCTATAAACAACTGACTCGTTTATTCTTATATTATGTGCTATAATAGTGTGGGGTGAAGGTGTTAATCTCAAGGAAAGTTAGGATATAAAATAAAACAAGATAATTAAATATAATCATTTATTATTTCATACATGATTGCACATCAGTCATAGCGACAACAAGGCGTGCCTTATTTTGGAAATAAATAACGCTCTGTCATGATATGTTCCCTAGGCTGGCATCTGATTCTGTTATATTATGTATATTATTTCAGAGGAAAGCTCATGTGTTACATCACATTACGGGACAGCAAAGACTTGTAATCTGATGTTTGATTACATTTAACAAAGAGTGGCCATCTGCATAACGAAAACGATAACTTTAACTTTACAGCGAACCATCAAACTGTGCACTATAAGGCCAGAATAACACAAACAAATAAAACACCAAACCGAAAGACGATGCAGTGGGAACAATCATGCGAGTTGTCGATTACGTAAATCATGTAACGATACAATAAGTAGCGGGCATGTCATATACTTTGATTTAAATAATAAAGTAATAATTTTTCTCTATGATAAAAATAATATCTATGCCTAGGCAAAATAAGTGATCTAAACGTATATATATATATAAACTGTATAAAGAAAATAATATTTGGTTAATCGCTCTACGACCACCACCGGCGGGCAGCAGACACCGAGCGCAACCGCTCTGTAGCGCACGAGCGCGCAGTCAACTCGACCTTAACTAGTAACAATAAATAAGTGTACAAATTACATGTCAAAGTGTATACATACCAATAATATAAGAATAATACTAACAATGCGATAGAAAAAAACTGTATAAACTGGACGTAAATTGATTAACATGAAAAAACTTCAAGAAAATGATCGTGTGTACATCCGTGACTAGATACAAACAATACATTCACGATGTCTGCTGCTAAGCTATATAAAATAATACTTGAAAAAAAATAATACTAAGTCTAATATTGGTAAGTTCGTCGTTAAGTACACGAAGATCTATCGTAAAAGCTAATGAGTTACATACTATAAACAATAAATGCAAGGGCATGGTCCTCGCGTCGCGGGCGACTATAATCGTCACCGCTAACACTTTTGAGCTACGCAAATAAATTATGCTACGAGAGTCAATATTGCAAAACATTCACTACTTCTCCGAGAACATTAAACTACGAAGTATACTTGAAGGTTAATGTAACAACTAGCTCTAAGCCTACACCAGTAAGTCTACGGGCGAGCGCCCTCTACGTGGAACGGTTCACTAGCCTAAAAAGACTCTAGGACATAAAAACTACGCCACCGAACTACACGTAATCCCTAACACGGAAAGCTGCACTATCGATCGCATCCAACAACGTAAACAATAAAAATCGTAACACTTTTTAATAAATATTTTGTAAATTTTGTCTTATTAAATAGAACGCCGGCGGACCCCCGTGAGCAAAATTGAGCAACACCGAATCCTGAAGACTTTTCATATTTAATACGAATTAGTACGTAGATAGGAGATAAACGAAAGAAACAGGGCTATATGTGCGGGGGCCCGGGCGGGGTTGGACGCAGGTGGGACGGCTGCGGACACTAACGGAAACACTACGCATACAACTAGAACAAGATGGACGAAAGTAGACGCCGGAGGGCCACAAACACAACAAACGTATCAACTAGAACAGATTACATAGTCTTTTTGCGCACAATGGATGGAAGTCGATTCATTTCATTTTCTCTTTTTTGATTTCATCGTGGACGTTCTGAATACTCGTAAACGATTAGAGGTCTCTATATGTACACATATACCGCTCTTATAAATATGTATAATAATAAAAAATAACGTCGCGCGGTCCGCTTCTTTAGGTGGAACGCGATAAATAGAAAACTTCATTAAAATTCGCTGACCGATCCCGGTCGCGGTATAACGGCGAATAAATTCATTCGAGTAATAAAATACACCGATCGCGATACAAAAATAGTCGTCGAGCGTATAGAATTTGCGGGGCAAAATATATTTAGGGGTAATTCGATATGAAAATATTGGGCAAGGACAGGACGCGTGAGCGACAAGCTAACGTTCGCCGCCCGCCGGCCGGCAACGCGCGTCAGAACTTTTTAGAGTACACATTTTCATTTTTTTTTTGTAAGTTTTTTCTAATGAATAACATTCGTCTAAGCGTAAACTAGTATAATAAGTAAAATGTTGGATCTGACGCACGTTAACCCTAAGGCGGGGGCTCACAGTGGGCAGGCGGGCGGCGAGTCTCACTCTCGCGGGGCGGCGCGGCTGCACAGTTTGACGGTTCCTTTTCGCTCTCGCCGCGGCGCCCCGCGGACCGGCCCGCCTCTTACATCTAAGATTAGGTTAGATTTTATAAAACGTACAAATAATTTATTCTAGAACGACAGTAAAAAAGTCCACCGGTCGGTAGCCGACCGTCCGTAACGTGTAGTATAGAAGTATAAATTCGTTGCGCGCCGGCCGCGTGCGGGCACACGGGCGGGCGCGGGCGCACACCGCTCGCTCTAGCGCGATACGCGGCTTGGCACTAACACTCGAACTCCCGGACAATTAGAGCACAAACTGCGTCAGTTAAAAAGTCTCACAACGCAATTGTTGAAGTGAAAACTCCTTTAGCGGCGTTGAGCACTTTTTCTGTAATGGGTATAAAATCTTAAACTCGCGTCAGGACACGTGACCTGATCGAAAAAGCGTAAGACGGATACCGTTCCAAAATATCAAACATGCTCAACGTAAATAATCAGGTTTTCACTTCTGCCGGCACTCCCGGAGTGCAACCCGTCTTTTTTTTCCCCACGACCTTGAGTCAAGGGTGGTAGTGGTATCCAGGAGTGGTGGTGGTGGTGCGTGGTGCGTGGTGCGCGCTAGTGGTGCAGCAGCGCGCGCAGGGCGGCGGCGGCGGCCTTGAGCGCGCGCACGATTCGCTAGAAGTCCCGCGGCCGCGCGCGCGCAGTGCCGCCCGCCTTCGGCACGCGCCGCGTGCGCATCTCGCGGTCCACCTGCACACACACACACACAATGTATTATTATTATGAGCATTTTATTTCACAAAGACAAAACTATTTCAACCATTTTAAGTTTTCTTTACCACACACTTTAAATATAAACATATTAACTGTACCTTTATGTTATGTAACCGAATGCTTTGGACGCGATTTTGATCCACTTTAACTGGCCAATTTTAATTCATAATTTGTACACTTATTGAGGATCAATGACGATACAATAATTTCATTTGTTCATCTTATTAAAAGATTTTTTTTATTATTTATTTCTCGAGCTCGTTTGTGTGCACGTGTGTAACGTGTGTATGTATGTATGTACGTGCGCACCTCCAGCTCCTCGAGGCGCTGCGTGAGCGAGAGCTTCTGCTGCACGGCCAGGCGCAGCAGCTGGTTGAGCGTCTTCTTCTCCTCCTCCGCGCCCGCCAGCGCCTGCGTCAGCTCGTCCACCTGCGTCACGTACTCCTCGCACCGCGCCGCGAACATTGCACGCAGGCCTGGACGATTCAAGCAAATTTTGATTATAAACAACTTAAGTTTCCCCGCCACTTTCAAAAAAGACGTGTGGCACTCGGGGACTGCCGCGGTAAAGCTATTGCATAGCATGCCTTCAAGCCACACCTCCGTGACCGTCGGAGGTTTATTATAAGACGATTGACGATTAAGATGATGAAATTTCCATCATAAAATGATTATTTCACCATGCCCATTAATTGTCCACTTAACTTCTCATCAAACATTTAGACAAATTACCACGAAAATTCACCATATTCCCAACCAATAGACATTAGAAACTTCTAAAAAAAAAAATTACACTACCATAATATACCCTACAAATCATAAGACATGTATCAAAACTCACTTGAGAACGTAGCAGCGTCCTCCTTGAGCAGCCTCAACTCGTTCCTCAACTTGAGCATCGTCTCCGTGACTATCGTCTTCTCTGTCTCGTACTTCGACTTGAGGTTGGCGAGTGCGACCTCCGCCGTGTTCTTGTTCGACTTGAGCACAGTGCGTAGTGTCGCTATCTGTTCCCGCTTCGTTGAGAGCAGGGACTTGAGTTTGATCACTTGTTCCTGTAGCTCGCCGAGCTCCGCGCCGCGTTCTTCCGATTCCATCACTGTGTACGAAAGTTTTGATTAGTTTATGGTAGAGAACGAAATATGGATAAAAATGTGTGCGTGTACTAGTGTACACACATAAGAAGTGAAACTTCTTATGACCTTACTTTTCAAAAAATAATTTACTTGCAAGTTTACAGAAATATGTCGAATCACGCGTGGTAGGGATAAGAAAAAGATGGCGCGTAACGGAAAAAAATGTTACACTAAATTTTTTTCCAACCCCGATAAAGAAGTTTCACTTCAATAAAAGAACAGTAATGCACCTCTTATCATTACCGAACATGATATGTATACTATACTATATTGATTCTATTTTACTTTTTTTTACCCTTACCATAAAATCAAATAAAACTACAAATAATTGAAATCACTATCACACTAACAACAACAAAGTCTAAAGAACTATTTATGGTCTAAGGCTCTCCTACTATTACTTATTTTCCAATAATGCGAAAGCGTTAATAGTAAACACATTTTACCCAAATTGACCTATAAACCTATTAACGCAATCGCAATCTAACTCTACAAACTAATTACCAGTTGTACACAATCTACAAAGGAATCTACAAGAACAGGACATATCTTACATGGGGTGTTCACATAACGTATTGCAACAAAAGAATGCACGCAACAAAGCTTGAACGCAGCGACTCTCTCATATCGAACCCGTTCCGTGGACTCTTCTTCTGAACACTACTTCTCTTAAAGTACAAGCTCTTGCCATGCAAAACTGCGTCTTTCCACACTGCGTGAAGGTTTATATCGCATCGCAGGTAGTTAGACTTTCTAGCGAACACAAAAGGGGAATTTCTAGATGGAAATGATATATTTGGCTTCGATATACACTGTTGTATGGACACATCCCGTCTTTTTAAACGTTTCGCGTCAAATCTTTCTTCAATATCTGTTTTGTATTGAGCTATTTTTTCAAAATGATTTGCAATTTCCTTAACAGTTTTCCCTTCACAGACATTGTTTTTGAATGCTGTGTTGTGTTTAATTTCGAGACAATTAAGTTGTGTTAAAAGATCGTTAAGTTTCTGTCTTGTCTCTGAGAATCGTAGCTTTGCGTTGCTCTGTTCTTTGATTCGTTTAATTGGTTCGTAAATAACACTTCTTGCTTTCAAGCTAATATTACAGGATGTTGCGTCTGCGGGAAGGAATGATAAATAAAAAGGGTGGAGAAAATCGGGAAAAATAATGCAGGTAGATTTGTTAGAGGGAGAAGTAAAGATTAAGTTGTGATTGTAGGGTTGCTAATCTGGTAAACGGAAATTATTTGAATATAAATTATTAAATGCTGCTGAATCTGAATCAATACTTTAGAAGAATTGTAGGGCTAAAAAAATAGATATGAAATGTATTGTCCTAGTACATATATGAGTCTATTGCCGAGCGCCTGTCGAGAACGAAGCACGTAGGTATAGCTCGCGTGTCGTCCGTTTGTATGAAATTACAATACTGTTAGATAGTATTGACGTGGCGCAAGTGCTTACAGTAAGTGTATACGTGTGTATGTGCGCTTGTGAGCAGCTCTTGTATCAGTACGACGAGTGTATGTGTGTGCACTGACCGATCTGGTTTAATATACGAATGTGCATCTATAATGTATGTGGGTGCATGTTTGATTTATGTGTGTGTGTGCACTGACTGATCTGGTTTAATATACGAATGTGCATCTATAATGTATGTGGGTGCATGTTTGATTTATGTGTGTGTGTGCACTGACTGATCTGGTTTAATATACGAATGTGCATCTATAATGTATGTGGGTGCATGTTTGATTTATGTGTGTGTGTGCACTGACTGATCTGGTGTAATATACGAATGTGCATCTATAATGTATGTGGGTGCATGTTTGATTTATGTGTGTGTATATGTACTGACCGGGCTGGTGACGGTGTCGCGAGTCGAGCGCGGTATCTAATGCAGCTCGCAAGTGAGTGAGTTGGTCGAGTAGCGTATCAGCATATCGTGCTACACTCGCAGCAGCACGTAGTCCTTCTAGCTCGCCAGCCGCTAGCGCCAGTGCTTCTTCGTCCCCGCCGCGACCTTCCGCTCCTGCACCTGCATCAAATAAATTATGTTAAACTAGATTTCCGCCCGCGGCTTCGCCCGCGTTTTCAAAGGAAAACCCGCATAGCTCCCGTTCCCGTGGGATTTCCGGGATAAAACCTATCCTATGTGTTAATCCAAGTTACCCTCTATATGTGTGCTAAATTTCATTGTAATCAGTTCAGTAGTTTTTACGTGAAAGAGTAACAAACATCCATACAAACTTTCGCCTTTATAATAGTATTAAGATAAGATCAATAAAAAATATATTGAATTTATAGCATGCAAGAATTCTTCTATAAAGCATGCTTGGCATTGTAGAAGTTCATAGGGTACCACATATTATATTTACACCATGTAAGGGAACTCTCCCGTCGCGTTGCTTCAGGTTGGAGTTGAATTTGAAAAGCCACAAAAGCTTAAAAAGCCACTTCTAAACTGATTTATAAATTATTTATTTTTATTTAAATCTGGTGCTTTCCGGTTGGCCCAATTTAAATTTACTTTCATTCTGACAATTTGAAGGTAGTTTACTTTTTTGATAAAAAATAATTACATCACAACATTACTACACATTACCGTCAGTCTGGTGCGCGTGCTCGAGCAGCAGGCGCTCGGGCTGCGTGCCGTTGACGGCGCACACGTGGTGGTACAGCTGCGCCAGCGTCTCCGCTGCCGACGTGAGCGCGGGCGCCGCGGAGGAGAGCGCACGACCCGCTCCTGGATACATAACAATTTTTACTATTTTCTCATGTAAGTTGATGAGCGGAAAATAAAATACGATTCCATAAAAAATAAAACAGAAAAAGTTGTTAATTCGCGGGAAGATTAGAAGTGTTTTTTAACACACACATTTGACATTTTTCGTATACTAAATCGTATACATGGTGTGTATATGTTCGTGTGTTTGTGTGTATCCACACGTGCGCGTTTGTACGCGTATTTAAAAGTGTATGCGCAAGTATGCAAACGCACGTTGCTATGCATATATGAGAATGTATGTGTGCATATCTCTATATTAATAAGTGTGAGTATGCAAGATTGCATATCTCTATATAAGTACGTATGTGTATTCATGTGTGCATATCTTTATATGAGTACGTTTGTATATGCATGTGTGCATATCTTTATGTACGTGTGTACACGCATATGTGTGCACTGACCGCCGGCGATGGCGCGCAGCAAGTCCGCGTCGGCCTGCAGCGCGGCGCAGCGCAGCTCGGCGTCGGCGGCGCGGTCGCTGAGGCTGGCGAGCGCCTGGCGCTGCAGCGCGGCGGGCGAGCCGGCGGGCGCGGGCGCGGCGAGCAGCTCGCCGAGCGCGTCCGCGAGCGCGCCCACCTCGCCGCCCGACACGCGCCACCAGGTGAGCCACTTGGCGGCACGCGCGCTTACGCCGCCGCTCTCTAGCTTCTCCTCCTCCTGGGCACACACACACGCGACGTTATAACAAATGTTATTTCAAAAACTTTCCAGGATTTCCATGTCAGAAACACTGTCTATTTTATAAAAATTATCGGCTTCGATTCCAAGCTTCAAATATAGAATTTTCAAAAATCAGATCATACAATTTTACTTTTCATCAAAATTGACCTCATCACTCCTTTTCTAATTTTCAATATTCCTATTTCCGAATTTCACTTCCCCGCCCAGCTTACACCCTGTATATTCCAATAATAAAGCCGTCCACTCACGAGCGGGCCGCACTCCTTGTGCAGGTGCTTGAGCGCGGACACACGTGAGGCGGCGCGCTGCAGGCCCGCACGCAGCGCCGTGGCCGCCGCGCTCTCGCTCTCCGCCGACGACTGGGCGCTGCGCAGCGACGTCGACAGTTGCGCCTGGAAACAATTGTTGGATATTGTTATGATACAATGTTATGATTGTAAAGTGTAATTAGGTCAGTAGCAAATAAACGATCGTCTTGAGAGAACGCATTTTTATTTCAAGCCACAAGCATCGTTCAAAACCAACCTTTATTGCAATAACATATGGTCCATAATCGAGCCGGATAAGTTGCAGTGAGCAAATAGTTTGCAATATTGTGAATGTGAAAACAACAAGTCATCGCGCGACTGATTCATACAATTGAAGTTATAAGTTTTAACAACAAAATTATTTACAAAAGTAATTATGTCGTCGGTTGAACAATTATTAGAACAACTGGAGGATTGTGCTACTTTGATTAAAAAGGCTTTAATAAATCACAAAAAAGCCCCAAAAGCTAGATTAACAAAGGGATATTTGAAAGTGAGATCTCAAGTTGTAGACGATTATTGGTCAGCGTTTAAGGGTCTTCATGGATCTCTTCTAAAGTTAGTACCGCAACAGGAAAGGAAAACATTACCATACTTCGTAAATGAAGAATATGACTTGTGCGAAGAACAATACATTTTGTTGAAGACAGAATTAACGGATTTGTTGGAATCGAGTTCAAGTACTTCGACGGCCGTAGCGGATTGTAAAGGAGAAGTGCAGTGGGTTGCGTCGGAAGCTAAATTACCTAGAATGGATTTACCAACATTTTCGGGTTGTTATGAAAATTGGCAAGTTTTTGAGGACTGTTTTATAACATTAATACATAATAATACCCATCTAAATAATTTTCAAAAACTACATTATTTAAAATTGTGTCTAACAGGCGAAGCTAGTGCTACATTGAAGCATTATCAAACTACTGAAAACAATTATATTCCAGCTTGGGATACGCTCAAAAAACGTTATAGTCATAAGCGACTAATATTAAATGCATATTTAAAAAAGTTATTTATGCAAAAAAAGGTTCAAATTCAGTCTTCAAGTCAGTTAAAATCATTTATCGATGTAACTAAAGAATGTATTATTGGTTTAAAAAATATAGGGATTTGCACGGAGTCTTGGGATCCAATTTTGTTGTTTATTTCGTCTCAAAAATTAGACCACGAAACGCATAAAGAATGGGAAGATTACGTTAGTTCAACTCTTAACTTAACATCTGATATATTACCTACTTTCAATAATTTGGTTACGTTCTTAGAAGGAAGAATTCATGCTTTAGAGTTAACAACGACAGGCAATAGAACTTTAAAAGAACGCTCATATCATGTCGCGAATATTAATGATAAAATTTGTATTTTTTGCAACAAAGATAATCATATTCTTAGTCATTGTAAGGAATACGGGAAACTACAACCGAAAGAACGCAGCGCCTTCGCAAAATTAAAAGGTTTATGTTATAATTGTTTAGTACCGGGCCATACACTTATATATTGTAATCACAAGGCATCGTGCAGAATATGTGGTAAACGACATCATTCCCTCCTTCATGAACCTGGAAAGAAAAGCTTTACTCAAGAAGAAAATCAAAACTCGACACAATTATCTTTGCATACTAATGTAGAAGAACAACATGAAGAAGATGACATTTTAGAAGAGGTCAATGGTAGCGATGCTACAATAACTTCACACATGGCTACACAACCATCTACGGCGTTACTCGCAACTGCTATTTTACCTGTCAAGGGGACGTCAGGACAAGTATTATATTTACGTGCTCTGATCGATCAAGGCTCTCAGGCGACGTTTATAAGTGAAAGAGCAGCTCAGCACATAAAGGCAAAAAGGTTGCCTGTCAATGGAACAATATCAGGTGTTGGGTCCACATTAACAAGAACAAATCATATGATTCAACTTGAACTTGGTTCAAGGTATGATGATCAACTTAATCTGAAGGTTAATGCGTATGTTATATCTACCAGACTTACAACACAACTTCCAAATAAGTTAATACCAATTGGTGATTGGCCGCACATTCAGGGCTTAAATTTAGCAGATCCAAGTTTCAACAAGCCCGGGAAGATAGATTTATTATTGGGAGTCGAAGTTTACGCACAAATTATGCTAGGAGAATTAATTAAGGGTCCACCAAACACTCCTTGCGCTCAGAATACAATGTTAGGTTGGATTATATTTGGAAAAACAAACACACAATACGAAAACAATAACGTTATTTCTCTTCATTGTCTAGATGTCAAGATAGATGAAATGATGAAACTACTGTGGGAACTAGAACCAATAACTAAACGTGAATTAACACCTGAAGAAAGACGCTGTGAAGAAATTTATTCATCAACACATTCGAGAACTAAAGATGGAACATATATAGTGAAGTTGCCTTTGAAAAGAGACCCACCTATGGTAGTTCAAGGGAGAACAAGAGAAATAGCTTTAAAGAGACTAGAATATTTAGAGAAGCGCTTTGAAAAGAATAAAGAGTTGAAGGATGATTATGCTAAGGTGATTCAAGAATACCTCGAATTGAATCATTTAGAAGAAGTTTCCGAGGACGATAAAGATACTGCAGCTGTCTATCTTCCACACCATGCGGTCGTGAGAACAGACAAGGATACTACTAAAACAAGAGTAGTTTTCGACGCGTCATGTAAAGGTTTGAATAATGTGTCCCTTAACGACGATTTGATGGTGGGACCGACATTGCAAGAAGATTTAAGGTACCTAATTATGCGTTGGAGATTGAAACCAATTTGTTTTGTTGCCGACATAGAGAAAATGTACAGAGCAGTTATTGTTGAGCGTGACCATCAAGATAATCAAAGAATACTGTGGCGCAATAATCCAAGTGATGAGGTTCGAGACTATAGACTGCTGCGAGTAACCTTTGGCACCGCATCCGCACCATTCTTGGCCATTCGAACTTTGCATCAGGTAGCTAATGATGAAGGTAGAAATTATGATATCGAGTCAAAAATAATTAAGGAAGATTTTTTTGTAGATGATTTGATTTCTGGACGAGACACGGTGGACGAAGCTGTAGATTCTGCAAACAAAATAACACAAATATTAAATAATGGTGGCTTTTTGATCAAGAAGTGGTCATCAAACAGTGAATCGTTTTTACAACAATTGAAACCACTTCAAATTAATTCTGAAACAAATATAGATATAAAAACTGAAGGAATAATTAAAACCTTGGGACTTACCTGGAATCGGATCCACGATGAATTAAGATATCAATTAAAATTTAAAACTACACCTGAAAAACTAACTAAAAGGATAATATTAGCCGAAGCACAAAAATTATTCGATCCTCTTGGCTTTTTGGTTCCGACAATAATTCCTGCAAAAATAATTATCCAAAAACTCTGGGTTCAAGGCGTTGCTTGGGACGAAGAGACATCACCTGAAATAAAAAAGGAATGGTTAATATTAAGAAAAGGATTAGAAAAGGTTAATGAAGTGAAAATAAAAAGATGGTTACATACGTTTAAGGATTCGATGAATACTATCACTGTTCATGGATTTTGTGACGCTTCTACGGTGGCCTACGCAGCAGCTGTGTATTTGAGAGTAATAATGAATGATAAACAAATACACACCGGGTTGATAGCAGCAAAGGCAAGAGTCGCTCCAGTTAAACCAGTTTCTTTGCCAAGATTGGAACTTTGTGGAGCTGTAATTCTTTCTAGGCTACTTAAACAAGTTCAAGAAGCACTTAGAATATCTAACAATCAAATTTTTGCATGGACAGACTCAAAGATAGTTATGGCATGGTTAACAGGTGACCCAGCTCGTTGGAATGTTTTTGTGAGCAATCGAGTAGTTGAGATAATAGATAATATAGGGAATAAAAAATGGCATCACGTAACATCGGAAAATAATCCTGCGGATATAGCAAGCAGAGGAGAAAACTTACCTGATCTAATTAAAAATAAATTATGGTGGAATGGGCCAAAATGGCTTCATACTGATGATATTCCCTTTGCAAAGGGTAATCCAGATTCAACGGACTTAGAAAGAAAGAATACTATTATGCTAAATTTAAAAATCGAGGACACAATTAAAAATACGCTAAAATTCGAAATATTTGATTCTTTACAGGAAATGCTACGAGTGATAGTGTATGTTTTAAGATTTTTGAATTACAAAAGGGGACAAATTACAACTGATAAAGGCATTAAGGTAATAGAAATGGAAGATGCATTAAAAAGAATAATAAAAATAGAACAAAGAAAGGATTTTGCAGAAGAAATAGAAAGGTTGAAGAATAAAAGAAATTTAAGCAAAAACAGCAAACTCCTTTCTCTGAATCCAATATTAGATGAGGCTCACATTCTCAGGGTGGGCGGTAGAATAAGACACGCGAACATACCTTTAGATTCGAAACACCCGATGATTCTTAGTTCCGAAAGCGATTTGGCCACGTTAATCATCGCAGATGCGCACAAGAAAACATTGCATGGGGGTTTGGAACTCACGTTAAACTATTTAAGAGCTCGTTTTTGGATTCTGAGGGTGAAGTCAACAGTCAAAAAATATATACATAAATGTATAATATGCGCTAAACTTAAAGCGAGTAGTAGTTGTCAACTTATGGGAGACTTACCTAAAGCACGAGTCACTCCAGCACGACCCTTCATAAATTCTGGTGTTGACTTTGCAGGTCCCTATGATATATTAATGACTAGAGCACGAGGTGTGAAAACTACAAAGGCATATATTTCTATTTTTGTATGTATGTGCACAAAGGCCATACATATAGAATTAGTAGGCGATCTGTCCTCACAATCGTTTATAGGTGCTTTCAGACGATTTGTAGCACGACGAGGCAGGTGCACAGATATTTGGAGTGATCAGGGAAGAAATTTTGTTGGAGCTAACAAGG
This sequence comes from Colias eurytheme, assembly GCF_061535395.1. Taxonomy (NCBI): domain Eukaryota; kingdom Metazoa; phylum Arthropoda; class Insecta; order Lepidoptera; family Pieridae; genus Colias; species Colias eurytheme. The sequence continues at coordinate 2,930,905 of NC_142995.1, read as the reverse complement.
AATTAGTAGAAGCATGGTCACAGGCTGGTCTCAATTTCAAGGACAACATAGCAGACATTCTAGCACAAGAGGGTACACAGTGGCATTTTATTCCCGCCTACAGTCCTAATTTTGGAGGTCTTTGGGAGGCGGGAGTGAAATCAATGAAATACCATCTCAAAAGAATATTAAACACAAATGTAACATTTGAAGAGATGACTACAATTTTGTGTGAAATTGAAGCTTGTTTAAATTCACGCCCACTGTGTTCAAAGGCTAGTAATGATATTGATGATGTAGATGTGCTCACACCTGGACATTTCCTAATTGGTGAAGCTCCAATTACTATCCCAACTCCAACCTTGTCAAATTTACAGACAAATTATTTATCACGATGGCAGCACACGCAAAAACTAGTACAAACCTTCTGGCATCGCTGGCAGTCGGAATATTTAACTCGACAGCAACAAAGACCAAAATGGCAAACAAAACAATCTGAAATGGACATAGGAGATGTGGTTGTGATAAAAGAAGATAATTTACCACCCAGTAAATGGGCCCTTGGTCGCATTGTTGAGAAACATCCTGGAGAAGATGGTATTTGTCGAGTGTATAGCATTAAATATCGCGGTAAAATAATAAAACGTTCCGTTACTAAGTTATGCCAATTATCAATTAAATAAACAGTTAATGAATAACTTATACATATATAATAAGTTTGTTTATGTTTAATTGAACTTACCTTACCTATTGTATTGTTTTGCATTGTAAGTTTTGTGTTAAAACCCGTTTTGGTGGGCGGCATGTTATGATACAATGTTATGATTGTAAAGTGTAATTAGGTCAGTAGCAAATAAACGATCGTCTTGAGAGAACGCATTTTTATTTCAAGCCACAAGCATCGTTCAAAACCAACCTTTATTGCAATAACAGATATGAAAAAGTAAATCAAATCAAATTTGTTTATTTGCTGTATATGGTCATACAAAGGTGTTAATATACAAATTAAATTATTAATAATATAGGTACACATTAATACATTCAATTAATAAAAAAAGACAATAAATTACAAAATACATACAAAAGTATAGTAACAACATGCATTTAATTCAAATGGCAACTTTTTTGTTTAAATAAAATATTTCGGGTGTATTTGATTCAAATAAAAGAACGCAGCGCAGAACGATATACTGTTTTCTATAAAACTAACTTTTTATCATTAATTTAAAGAAGTTATCAACAATTTTAAACAGAAATTTCAAAATCCATCCAATATAAATTCTGTAGCAAGTAAAACGTACGGCATTGTATACCCAAACAAATTGGTCCTTCGAGACCTACATATAAATCAACTTACATTCTCATTGTGTGCCTGTTCAAGCTGCTTCTCAAGCCGCGATATCTCATGCAAGTGGACCTCAGAGAACAGATCAGCATGATGGTCTACCGCCAGCTCCGCACCACCAGAACCGCCCGCTTCGCCCTCATCCTCTGTGCCTTCATCTGGCATACCTGGGAAATAGAGAAAATAACATGAGCCTTTTTCAAATGGACAATAAATTGTGTAGAAACAAATAAAAAAATAATATGCGTTTCGGTAAATGATTAAGACAATTAAAATAAGTTTTTTTTATTAATAAATACATTTACTTTTAATAACTCTTAAAAGGTTTTTAATTACATTGTAATCTAGCAGTGATTCATACTTCAGACATTTTGAGTCAACTCGAATTCCTTACAGAAATAAACATAATGATAATTCGTCCTTGATTAATTTAAAATTAGTGTGTATTATATTTACCTCGTATGCTGTACGCCAAATTTGTGATGTTATACGCGGCTTCCCTACTAAGATGTGCGTCAAGTTCCTTCTTGGCGGCGAACTTAGCTTCCCTCTCCGCTTGCAGCGCTTCAAGCGCTTCAGTGAGTTGCCGTTCAGCGATACGCCGCAACGCCGCTGTTTCGTCAGCGGCTGCGCGCGCGTTTTCCGCTTCTTCCCGCAACTGTCTGACTTCATGTTTCAAGCCTTCGAATTCAACCTAAAATAATTAATGTACTATTAGTGTTTTGTTAATAAAAACTGATGGAATTCAATTTTATTTTATTTCAAATATCCTCCTTCCTCGTGGCTCTTCTCTTTTTTTTCTGGGAACACAGGATAAATTGATTGATTGGGTCATTTGATATTTAATGCATAGTAAAAGGGCAATTGCTTCACTTTAACCCATTTATGTTGCCCCCTAAGGCTTCACAATTCACTCTTAATCATGTTCAATTGAATAAATCAACTGCTATACACAATTTATAACTCCAAGTAAATGTTTGTTTCATTCTGAATAATTGGTTGTACCATCATTAGTCAAATTTTTATTGATCAATTTTGGTAAGCAAAACAAATTGAACCAGAATAATGAGAATGCATTTTTTATCAAATAGAATAAGATGATAATCGGACTCCTAAAGTTACAAACATCAAATATAGCCAATTTCGTAACTCTCCTCCTATTTAAAGTCACGTGAACAAATCACATGGTATTCACACACTTTTATGATCACTTCTTTTACCTTCAAATCTAAATACCACTCATACACTAACCTGTGATGATCTCAACGCGGAGACTTGCTTCTGCAGCGATATATTCTCGTCTTCCAAATCCCCGATGTCCAACAGAAGCCGCTGCTCCCGCTGCCTCGCCTCCCGCAGCTCCGCACGGAGCGCCGCCCGCTCGGACTCGCGGGTGGCCTTGTCGGCGCCCAGTTCTGAACTTTCAGCTAATAGTCGATCCCGTTCGCTGATTACGCGTTCTAGCTCGTGACGTAGCTGGAAATTGAGAGTTGTGTGTTATTCTAGAAAATGCACAAGATGTAGAGATAGTTGAGTTTGAAAAGAAATAGGTAGGGGAAAGGTTTGTCTACGGCATGGATGATTTTCCCTTTTGTTCCAATCAATGTTAAAATTAAATAATGAATGTTCGGCTTCATTCTTATTAATATCAATCTATTCCTATATCTATCAGCATAAACTATCGTTGTAAACTTTTTATAAAATATTCAATCTCATTAAACGAAGGGCGCAATAAAATGAAAAATTATGATACTACTACAACTAAAATACTATAAAATACTACAGGTAAATTAGCTTGGAGAAATTTTTGCGTTTGTAGTAGTGTATGGTCAGCAAATAAAATAAAACAACATTTTATTTTTAGTTTTTATTTTATACAGGGTTACTTGTAAAACACCAGCAACCTCGCAGGACAAGATAGCTAACATCATAAATAACAACATTTGTTCTACGACTTTTGGCATAACGCAATAAATTATTTTTAAATGATTTTTTAAACTTTTATTGTACTCTCCTTACATTTGTAAGTCTATGTTCTATTAATTATCGGATGGACGACGCGACGCCCCCTTCCCCCTCTCGTTCGCTTTTTGTTTACGTAATTTTTGGGAGGCGTAGAGTTTATAATATTCAGACGGAAAATTAAATGAATATTTATTTTTGTATGAAAATAAAATCTAACAAATTATCAAAAGTCGAAATGTTGTTACTTATGATGTTAGCTATCTTGTCCTGCGAGGTTGCCGGTGTTTTACAAGTAACCCTGTATATATAAGGGATTTTAAATTAAACTATATGTGTTTCTCCTCTGAAAAAGATGAGACTTTATTTTAATATTTGCACATTTAACATACATATAACTTTTACATTAACAATGTTACTAAAATGAAAAATTTACTAACCTGAAAAAGAAACGACATTTAAAGTTTAATTCTTTAGTTTGAGAAGTCAAAGGCTTGCCTCGACCATGTTTTAACACTGGAGCCATATTGAATTAACAATATAAAGTTACAACACTTACACACAAATTAAACACTAGTTATGGCCCTGCCTTCATACAAAACTGCTGAATACGCCGTTCGCACGGGAATAGAATGTGGATGCGATTTCCCTTATAGCATCCAAGCTTACGTCTTTATAATTATTAAACTGTATAAATTCATTCTTTAACTCCGGTCTGCATCGTGCATACATGGGTGTAAAAGTCTCATTTTAGCTATTAAATGTAGTTTTTAAGTACATCTGAGTTTTCATTTGGGGCCTCCGGCTGCGGGACATGTAATTCACTTCAACAAATATTATAACAATAATAACAAATAATAACAACAATCAACAAATACAAAATTTATCAATTAAACTACGTACATAATAATTATAATTTTTGAATGAAATGTGCTTTATGTTCTAACGCTACCAAACGACTGCACGTGGCACCTGCGGACAGCGTAAACTGGTTTATTCTGGTTTTGTGCGTGTTTCCACTTTCCACTATCAAGTGACGATTTATTTATTTGTTTTGTTTCGTAATTATTATGGTCAAATATTAATTATGAAACAAATTATTATGGACACGATATTTTATTGTTTCACGGTAGTCGCCTTGTCGTTTGCTCAAGGACGTAAAATTGAATGATATATTTTTTTTTATAAAGTCAAAACCATTTTCTTTCAAATAAAAACTTGTTTTTATTGAAAACAAAAGTGTTGCTAGGAATAAGTATAAAGTTAAATAGTAATGTTAGGATATCGAAACATTTTTGTATAGGCCAGAACGATATAGTGGAAACGCGCTCTAAGATCTGAGTAATATACACACCACTACATATGCAAAAATTTCTCCAAGCTAATTTACCTGTACTACGTTTGTATGTATGGATGTATGGATGTTTGTTACTCTTTCACGCAAATACTACTGAACCGATTACAATGAAATTTAGCACACATATAGAGGGTAACTTGGATTAACACACAGGATAGGTTTTATCCCGAAAATCCCACGGGAACTATGCGGGTTTTTCTTTGAAAATGCGGGCAAAGCCGCGGGCGGAAAGCTAGTACATCATAATATTAAATAGAGCATATTTTAAAAACAAAACATAAACAATGAATAAAGTTTACAAGGAATAATGCCGTTATAATGCTTCAGTGACCTTTCGAGATTTCTTAGAAAATCTGAAGTTTAGGAGCTCTCAAATGAATCCTTGTTAGTTCGCAACTTTTGTTATTTTCAAACGATAATAAAAAACGAATACCAGCGTCCCAGAACACAATTTACTGTTCATAAGAAAACTTCACAAATCAAAAACGAAACCGTACTTTGCAACATCTGTTATTCATGAATACTCATTATCATTTTGCATGCATTTTAATCTCGAACTGAAGTCGAAATATGAAATGTGAACGTTTAAATTTTGTGAATACTAAAATTCACAGGTGAACAATCGCCAGTTGTAATTAAATACTCACGAAATTCACCATCAGTGTAATGAAAGTACTCTATTTAATTTTAGCTTCAAATGCAAAGTTTAAGTCAAAGAAAATGAGGTCAACTCTTGATGTCTAGAATGTGTTTTTCATATTTTATACGGTTTTATTTTATACTATGTCATGATGAATATCGTACCTACTACATACAATGTTTTCTCATTAAGATTTCCTTACTCATTTCATAAATTAGTTCAGTGTTTAAAAAAACATTCAACACATAAATACCACGTGAGTCATAATTTAAGTTTTTGAAAGCAAGTTAAAAACAAACCACCCAATCCAGTTTTTTTTTTGAGTAAGTACAATTTATAGAGTACGGTGGTTCAATTTTATAAACGACTATATAGAAGAAGATTATAAAAATTAAATTAACTGTCTGCATTTTATAGGCATCAAAACGCTATAATCCCAACGAGATTCACATTCTAAACTTGACCTAAAGCATATCAAATTAAGGCGGATAATTAATCGCGGAGGTTAATGCAATTTGTCCACTATGGCCGTGTGATAGAGCTCAATAGGTCATTCGATTAGCCTAACCTGTCCGACGACGTAGCACTTAGTTGATTAGGGTGCACTCACACACATCAGTCACCGTCAAGTCACCGATGACTGATCGGTGACGGTTTGTGTACGTATCCACAAACACCAGTCACCGTCATGTTATCCGTCAGTCACGTCGCCGGTTTGACTGAATCATTGAACACATACATCAGGTTAGTCAGTGATTAGACGTGTGTCACGCTAGAGAACATGTAGCAATTATTGACGGTAGCGCGACGCTGACTGAACTGAGACGTGACGGCACCGGGTGAGTGGGGATAAAAGTATGATACATGTATGGAAAGATTATTTGACGTGCCTGACCGGTGACGTCACTGACAGATTTCGTGCCGGCGACTGTCGTGTGGGAACAGAGTCATACTAGAACTATTGATACATATTTTTTTTTAATCCTGTCCGGTGACGTGCCGGGACGGTGACTGATGTGTGTGAGTGCACCCTTAGTGTCCAATTTTAGCCTAGGCGCGGCCCGGCAGGGTGCGACTGACAGTTATTAAATTTTCATTTGGAAGGCAGGAAATGTTGGTAACATTTTTTAAAATAAATCGTACGTTTAGTCATGTTTTTAATAATTATTTTATACTCATATCATAAAGAGCAAAGATTTGAGTGTTTAAATATTTGTAATTGTAATGATTGGAGTCAAAAACTACTGAACCAATATCATAAATTTTTGAGAGGCTATATTTTATTTATGTCTTATACTGGACTAAGGGTATTCTTCCTTGTACGACACCAATTTATTTGGTCAAATACAAAAGTCGAGAGCAATGAAATTGAAATCTATGAGCAGCATACCACGTAGAAAAACCGTATACCTAAATGACCAAAATCAATTGATTTGCCATAAAAAATAATGTATTGACAACTCTAGTCGTTTTGAGCCAGTGATTCGACGTAATTTGTGCCACAGTTTTTTTAACTTCATATTCATATTTTAAAACGTGCAATTGATTTGGGCACGCTATTTTATTATACTATTTAAATTCTGTGCCTCCAGTGAATAAGGGAGTAAGACGAGTTATTCCCTTTGGTTTTTATTGCACCATTGGATTCAGCTCGTCAAAATACACAACATATCAAAAGGTCATATCTCTAGCTGCGTCCTAACCCATTTTTTCGAATGACCCAAACGGTATAAGTAGGGTGTGATTAACGGTATAAGTTACCTTATCCATCATTTTAGGCAATCGCAAAGGAACTATTCGTCTCGAGTCAAAAGTACCCACGAACACAAAGACGTATGTGTAGTTATACTTTTTGAATAAAGACTTAATTCATTTTGTTCCATCAGTCCTAACACTATTTTAGTATAAACGCATTTGTGTCATTTTTCTAACATGAGCATAAAGGAACAACTCTTTTAGTGTCATTGGTTCAAGTGACGACATGAGACAGTTTGGCATTAATGCCGTGTTGCTATTGGTCTATTAATTGAATACTGCACGGAAACAACACACACTATTCCTTATTATTTTTAAATCGTTTTTTTCAATAAATCTGCAACAACAAATCTTTATATTTTTAAAAAAAAAGTTAACTTGGGATACTAATATATTTCTATGGAAATTAACTATTTTTTGCAATAGATATTAAAAATACAGTTAACACATTAAGTGCATTAAGCATTTAATGATATTATACTCTTTGTTTATATAAATACAGAACGATAATTGAATCATCTAAAAAAAGCCAACAAAAATGTTAAACTTATATTTTCTTCTTATAATTGGGTAAGTTTTTAAAAAATAACTCGTTTTTAATCTTTTTTTTTTTAAATATCTAACTACAATAATCAAGACAATAATACCTACTATAGTCTATAATAGTCGCATAAAAAAAAGTATTTATATAGCGTTTTAGCCACTGTGCTTTGGTAATTTGCCTTTTTTATAGGAAAAAAATCCGCAATATCGATACTTCTTTGGTCCTGCATTTTCGTAAACATTTTATGGTACCACATATTTAAAAAAAATTGGGCTATTGTCACGTAGAGTCTCTTCAAAGTGTGTGCCACAAGTCGTATTTGCATCCAAGGCACGTTCAAATCTGTGCTTAATTTTTTATAAAATCTTTGCGGCTCATTGTATTTTCTTTATTTATCTACATTATTTTGATATTATATGATATAGAAATTGTTAAAATTCTATATCATGCCGTAAAATATCGCCACTGACCAACTATAACTTTTCCTGTATTAACTGAACATATGGTTAGGAATATGGTTTTCGGGCTTCTCTTATCTCTTCATAGTGCTTGTATCCTCAATGTATACCACCATGACATTGTGGCGTTGCCACTTTTATTATCTATATTTTATTATCTGTGGCGTTCCGAAACGGAACGCACTTGATCGAATTTTAAATTGATTCGACGATTAATTTTCACTAGGACAATAGTTAATACGCAAAACGCAATACGCAGTTGATACGTATTTAATACCAATACTCAATGATTGTCTTCTGCTAACCTGTACAGACTAGACTCATTGTGGTGACTGGTGAAACATTGTAAAGCATTAACAACATAGTACTGTATTATTGAAAGACCGATTAAAGGTTTATTTTACAATCTACGACTTTCATTATACATGGGTTATAACAAAACCCCATAACATATTCGGTTTTACTCCGGACAACATCTTCAGCCACCCAATCCCCTTGCTTGAAGGCCAAATTCAGCGGAGGACAATAATCGTCATTTACTAAAATTGAAGGCTTTCGTCCTAGTATAAAAGTAGTCTGGATCCCATTTTATACTCAATCTATAGTATAATACAATAGATATCATGTGAAACGTGACTTTGAAAAAAATTATTCAAATAAATCAAAAAATAAAAATTTGAAACAATCTTAAAAGTTACGAAAAGCACAATTATACGTCAAAATGACGCACAACATCCTCTTTACAACCAAATGGCGGAATTTACCGGGATGAGCCAACTATGTACTGCTAGGTCTCGACGGCTAATAAGTTGGTTCTGGATTTTGCAGCGATTCGATGGTAAATATAGAAGAGTTCATACGTCAAATTTACGTAGATTGGACTTAGGACTAGGATGCTTAAATACCTAAATGTTGTTTTGTTTTTATTATCTAATAACGATAAAAAAAACCCGTTGATTTCATTCGTTTTTCAAGCTACGTGCATAGTTTTTCCACTAAAATGCCTCAATTGAATCATAAAGTACACAAATTTCAAGCATAATAAGTCACATCATTTCTATAAAACCAAAACTGGCAATAATATAAGTCGTGTTGTGCGATTATGAACATAGTGCATAAGGGCATAAGTCGTTATATTGCAAAGAGTAAAAAAAAAATTATGTGAATACATTGAGTTATTCCATGAAGTACTCGTTCATAAGGCAACAACTACAAAAAAACACGAAAAAAGTATATTTATGGGGTTGTTACAATATGTGTTCATATGTAAAACTATAGTCTAACATCATATCTTACCCATACAAGCTTAAAATTTTGAATTAATAAAGATTTAGTATTGATATATAGTTTTTTGTCTCTCCTGAAAAGTGCTGTTTTTGAGTTATTCCCTTATTCACTGGAGGCACAGAATTATAAACGACCTTAATAACTATCTTATTTAGGCATGGTAAAACATGGTGAATGTTACTCATGGAAAATTTTGAACATGCATCATGCATGCAAAAGGTATAATGTCGAGAAGTTATAACAACCTCTCATGTAAAAGGCAATGAATGTGTAATTTGGGAGTCCATTGAATGCAATACATGAATTTCATTCAAATTATCATGCATAATTCAGAGCTCGACCTAGCGCTCTCGTCGAACAGAGTACCGGTGTCGAGAGTCATTAACATCGCGAAACGAAAATGTTTGCATTTTCTAACATATTTTAAATCGAAATTGATCAAGGAATATTTTTAATAACACTTTTAATGAGAATGCCGCGGATACTTGAATGTATGAAAGCGATCCAGCTGTCTTCATAATGAATCGGTTTTAATTGGACATTGTACGCGCGGGTAATTCGGGAGCCGTGTTTTAGTCTCTGGGGAGCTCTTACTGCATATTAAATCCCCTTCACATCAACTTAGCTGGAATATGCTCGAGCACAAATACAAATACATAATTAAAGCAATAGCAATGCACTAATGTTTTAAAAAAGAAAATTTCATTTAAGAAGACTATAGTGCAAAGTATAGATAAGTAATAAATATACCTTTGTGGAATGAATATTTACTTAGTTGGCGTATTTCCAAGTCAAATATTCTAACATCTCTCGTACCCAATCACATTAAAATATATAAACCATTCCAATGCATTTCCTTCATATTTGTATAATGACTAGCTTCCGCCCACGACTTTGTACGTGCATCCCCGTTTTTCCCCGTTCCCGCAAGAATTTCGGGAAATCCTTTCTTAGCGGATGCCTACGTCCTAACATCTACCTGCATGCCAAATTTCAGCCCGATACGTCCAGTGGTTTGGGCTGTGCGTTGATAGATCACTATAACAGTCACCTTTGAGTTTTATATATATAGATGTTACATAGTACATACAACATACTTTCCTTAATATCGCACATTTAGAACTCGAACATATTTTAATGAGCTTATTTTTTATATAATAGATGAAAGTTTTGGCCAAGTTTAACCAATAATGATTACTTGAGACAAAAGTGTAGACTAGAACCAGCTGGAATAAAGTTCCTTACAAATTGTTATTTTCAAAAGGTATACCTATTTTCCCAAGAGGATTCCCTATCTAGCTCCTAGGTAATGCCTCTACCTAGCTCTTTCTATACAATATTAACTGATATTATATAGCACATTTATAAGTAAGATTTTAGCTCACGACCGCAACCACAGTGTCAGCTGATGAACAATATATCCCTGGTGTAAATGATACTGTAGAGTCGTATTACTTGATTGCTAATATATCTTTATTCTATTGATGGATAGCCTTGAGTGCCAAATACTGGTGGTGTCAAATTTTACTTATTTAGGAGGAGAAAAAATAAATTTATAATGGCAAATAACGAAAGATTACCCAACGTAGAATGTGTATCGGAATGAGGAGAAGACTGAACTTGAACGAAAATATAGAGCAATGTTTATGACAAATGATAACAATGAATTTCCTAAATGTTATATAAAACCAATTTTCTTTAAACTTCTCATTACTATTAAATTCTCAGTTGAAGTTAAGATGTGTCGAAACTGGTGTCAATTCTGAGAGTGAAAGTTTACTTCATTATGAAAATTGAATCAATGTTTAACCGACCACATCTCATATACTTCATGAAGCACCCGCAATTGCTAAAATAATAATTAACGAACACAAAATTTTTTACTGTAGGTACGTTTCACCGTATGTTTCAGTTTAAAGATTGTCCTTTACTTTTCCTCAAATATTATTTAACAGATACGGACTCCTAATCTCAAAATAGCACGTATTAAAGTATGCAAATTGTGCAAAATTCGATTCCGCACGTCCCTGCCTGCAACAGAATGGAGTCTGGCTAATAAAATCCCAGCTAACTTTGTTATCTCGCTGACTCACTACATTTCCATCGATAAGGCAATCACGTCACATTCACATCGCCATATGTGACGAAAAACTATTGTTATATTATGTGCTAAAAACGCACGCATAAGGTATTTTTAAAGTTCTCTAAATATTTAAATAATCACGATTATTTAAATATTTAGTTTTTGAATGTAAATTAAAAATTTGTTTTACTCTAATACCACTTTTTTACTACCGATAAGATTGGCTCTGTGATTAAAAGATTAAAATTATACGTTGTGTACTGACATAAAAAGCATTCCAATAAAAGTCCTTTGAGACCTTTGACCCGAGACAAATAATACCGCCAGTCATAAAGAGCCGCATAGAAACAGTTAATTGGGTGTCCCGCCCTTTCACTGTAGCGAGTCAAAGTCAGTCTGTGATGGCGATATTTTAAGTGCATATCCATCGCTACAGAGGACGGAAAACATTATAGTATCCATGCAAGATACACTCAATGAGTCAGCAATAAACCAACTCAAGTGATAACAAAATTGACCTGGATGTTCGAAACGCTCAAAGAAAATCGTGCAATTTTCAAAAATCCTTAATTGGAATCAATTTAGCTAAAGAACGGAATGCGAATTTTTTATCCGTTTCGTTGTCTGAAAGTGATTAATAATAGTAAATTATGGAGATTCTACTTATTTCTATTCGTGGAACTGCTTCCGATTTTTCAAATTCAGTTACATTTATGTACTTTTAGCGTGGTAGATTGTAGTCAAGATGAATTAACGAGCGCATAATAATGACGGCTAAGTTTAATAGGACATGTAATCAAAACTTTGAGCGGGGAAATTAGAAATTAAATAGATCACTATAATTCATATTAGATCACACATATGATAAACGTTGTAAAGCGACGTGCAGAACATGTATGGATGTGGGATTTAAGGTGACGTGAATAATTTCAGTATTACGAGAAATCTCGATGTTTAGACTATAAATGGAGCTTGAAAATAATTGTTTTGGCCGTTCTCCAACAAGCAAACGTCAACAGAGTTCCATTAACCATGTCAACATAGCAGGCGCAAGTTTGACAAGTGCCTGCGACAGGACGTGCTGAATTACATGTACATAACAAACAATGTTTTGCAAACAGTACCTCTTCACCTTCGCTCATTTTGCGATAAATGATGACAACATTGACGCACTATAAGCAACCCACACGAAAATCTACACGTTCGAATCGAGCGACACTTTAACAGCACAATCACAGCAAAATTCATAAACTTCGCACCATTGAGTAGCGCGGGAACATGTGAATCAAGGCCGGGTGAATAAAAATGTATTTCTGGACCAGCACTATGGACAAAACGTTGCGCTTACGCCATTCGGGGCGTTACATCACGCCGTATAAAAGTCCTTTTCGTTTGTTGAAAAGCGATTAATATTACGGTGATTATATCCGAGATAATCGCGGCGATATAGGTTATGAACTCTACTGATAAAACGATCTTTTTGTAAGATGTTACAGTGCGTTCTAAAACAAGGTCCCGCGCATACTGGTCGGGGTCTCGGGATGATTCACATCAATTGCTCTCATTTCATTAGACGGACGTAATTCGTCAAAAGTGTTTGCCTAAACCGACTACTAACAAGATAATGACAATGACTAGATTCACAAAAATTATTCAAAATCCCAAATAGGTATAAATAATACATATTAAAAAGAGGAAATATTTTTTATTTGTGTAGATTGTAGAATATGCTCCAAAACTATTGGACCGATTTGAAAAATTCTTTCACTAGCAGAATATTATACATTATTTTTGAAAAAATTAAATTACATTTTATTTTTATCCCAGATCGAACACGGAGCCGGGCCGAGCCTGCAAGGTTTTTACGAATTAACCCAAAAAAGGCGCGATCGATTTTCAAAATTCTATAATCATTAGAATCTACGTTTTTACCAATAAGCGTAACCTTTTTTTTATCCTGAGTTCTTTATAATTTTATACTATTGGGAACCTTTTATAACGAATTACGTACATATAGGTATATTATTAGAGCCGTAACTAGTTATCAGCTGAAGGATTTAACTGGATATTTTTGTTTAACCGCGGTATTCAAAGAATTCGCGAGCAATAAAAAAAATACTTTTGCAATATTGCACGCCTCATAAGCGAAGCGTTGAGGTGGGTACTACTGTCACTTCGCGCAAAACATCTGATTTTTCAAACTTAAAATGTCTTTATGTATCATACATTGCACTTGTAAGATAATACATACACACACATATTAAGAAAAAACACTATTTTTAACGTTCATGATATTTTTGATGTCATTTTTGTTATTTAAACTAGTTAAAAAACAGTTTAAAAAAGTTCTGTCTTGGACGTCCGTGTGTCTGTATGTGCGGATCCTTTTTCTTGTTATCACGATAGCGACCGAAATACTTTACTAATCGAGTCTTTTTTTTTCTCTTACGCTTGAGTATGCTCAGGAATAGAACCCTTTCATTTTTCAGGGTCTGATTCGATGTGGTTTAATTGTTATTAAATAAACAAAAATATTTATTAAAAAAAAATTATGAGGCGTGCACTTTTGGATTTTCCAAATTATTTTACTGTTATTTTTGAATAGGTATGATAAATTTAGTTTAGAGGATGTAAAAAAACCAGTGACACACTAATACGTAAGAGCAATGCTGTGTAGCATAATTTTGAATTAGATGTCTATGGATTATTGTATTACTTAAATCTTATGAATTGTCTAAACGTTCTATTATTATTTTCTATAAAAGAACCTTTTTGTTGCAATTTATCACAAAACTACTCAACCAATAAAAAAAATTAACAAGTATCAGAGTAACATTAACTATTTTTAAAGTGTAACGTCTCTAGGCGCGTTGAGAGTAGGGATGTAACGATACATGATTTTGCCGATACGATACCGATACCGATATTTGTAGTAATGTATCGGCGATACCGATACCGATACCGATATCGATGGCTTGGTAGAAAAATAAATAGTGAATTATGCATAAAAAGCTACCAACATTTAACAGAGACTCAACTGTTAATCGTATTCTTTTAAATAAAAATTCCAAATCAAAAAACAACAAAACCATTTATTTTAGTATTATTATTTTACAAAGTCAGTTAAACTTTAAGTAATACACATACAATCAGTACCTAATAAAAGTTTACTATTGGTAGAGTTTTTTCAAAAACAAAGTGCGCACGCGCGGGCGGCCTCCCGCATCGTTCATTGGGCGCGGTTTTTTGAATTGTTTGATATCGGTATCGGTTGTTTTATTATCGGCGATACCGATATATCGGCTTGCCGATTATATCGGCCGATATATCGGTATCGGTATCGTTACATCCCTAGTTGAGAGTAAAATTTCAAGGACGCGTCATGGCAATACCGTCACGCCATGGAGTAAGGCGACGCTTTTGGAATCATCAAACCTTGCCAAAGAAGTTTCACTTCTGACACGTGTGCTCGGCACACACACTTTTTTTATTTTATCCGATTTAAGTGATAAGTAAGTTTTAACATTTAATTGGGATGTTGTATATAAAAATACCTCAACCAGAAATGATTGATGAAGAGTGATTTTTCGAGAAAAAGAAAGTTGCTACAAAAGAAAATTTGCTCACGTCAGCTCTATTCTTGCTAAATTAATTTAGTTACCAATTTTGCATAATATTTAATATACAATGTAATTCATAATAAGAGTATTATTCACAAATAAGTTGTGAGAATATAATTATATAATATGAATGGCATGATTTCGATTATGCTTTTTGTGAAAGAAGTGAATTAAAACAAAATGTTGAGTAAAAAATTTTGTGAATTCATTTAATGTTCGTTCAAAACCATTTGCATCGTTTTATTGTCTCTTCTATGTAATATTATCAAAACTGGAATCTTCACATTAATTTTTTGTTGATTTTTATTCAAAAAATCAGTAAATAATGTCACTTT
Source organism: Colias eurytheme (assembly GCF_061535395.1). Classification (NCBI taxonomy): domain Eukaryota; kingdom Metazoa; phylum Arthropoda; class Insecta; order Lepidoptera; family Pieridae; genus Colias; species Colias eurytheme. The sequence continues at coordinate 2,915,540 of NC_142995.1, read as the reverse complement.
ATCAAATATACCCTTATTAGCAATATTCAATAGCAACAGGTGTGCAAACATATAAGATTCTTATAAGATTAATTTCTCAAATGGACACAATTAAATAGACAATGTAAAAAAGTTCAGGAAAAGAACAAATCTGTTTAATTAAAAACCTATAGATGTTAATTAAGTAATGGATTGTTTAATAACTATCCATCGGATTAAGTTATTAAATAATTTAATACACGTTATATTTCCATGCAACCTTAAGATCTTAGTTTTAAATGCAGTTTACAGCTTAAATTTACTGATTTCATATTAATTTTAAATGGTGTCTTTATGTAAATAAAATTAACCAAATTGTATAAATGATTTCTGTTATTACTTATTAAATTAGTATAAGTTTAGTAAACTTCTAGTATCAAAGATAAATTTGATTTATTTATAATTATTATAGAATTTACCTGTTTAGATTCACCCTCCAGTTCAATAATCTGTAGGGTGAGGGAGCTTTCCATAGCAGCGGACTCATTGAGGAGGGCATTTTCTTGTTCTATACCACTTTGTGTAGTTACTTTTTGTGTTGTGTCAAGTTTCATCAAAGCCTAAAAATTATTTCAGATATTAGTTGTGAATTAAATTCTGTAGCTTAACTATAGGATATATGAAATGATCTCTAATTTGCATAAATTATATCTATGCCTGGCATAATTTATAGCAAATTAACTTTTGATTTGCTTAACCAGTGTAAAAAGAAGCTTCCTAACTTTTTAGCCAAACTTCCATACATGAGGAAATACATAAAAATATAATTTAAAGTTACCGTTTGCACATTAATGTACTCATTAAGGCATGAAAAGTGAAAATACTACGGTATGTAGGCCATCTAACCTCTTGTGTGATATCCAATTCGTGTTTTGTGTTCTCGTAGAGGCTCTCTAACTCGTCGCATCTCTGTTGCAATGCACTCTTCTCCTCAAGCAAAACTAACCCCAGCTGTGCCGACTGGATCTTCTCGCTACTTGCCTGGTCGAGTTCTCGACTCAACCTTTCGATCTCCGCCTTTAGCTCAGCGATAGATATACCGCTTTGAGCCGTGTCTGCCATTTTGACAGTAAGGCGGTTTCCTAGTTAAATCTTCATAAACAAAGTAAATAATTTCATAAAAAACAACGTTAAAACGTGTAAAATCAATGTTTTTTTCTACATTCTCCTAACAAAAGTATTGTAACGTCTTGACAGTTCACTGGATTCGACTTCGACAGGACACAGGTGCTAAAAAGTGACTATGACAAAGCACAGACTACAAAAAAATAAAATGACATTAGGGAAAGCAACGATTGCCAGATATTAAAAAGAAGTTTTATTCATTTTCGCGATAATAAATTGATAATAATATTTAAATTATGTTTGAAAACTGGTTAAAAATCCCTTAATGCACAAAAGAAGATTTTTCATCCCAATAATAATTCTTAAAGAATATTGCAGCGACTGCGATAATTTGGCATGTGGGCATATAATTAATGTAAGCAATGTTCACGCAAGTTACACATTATCATGTGGCTGCTGCTTTACCAAATTGCATCGCCTATTTTCTATGTTCTGTTTTCTTTCTAGAGTACTGAGTAAACTTACCCTGTTAGAATTTTTAAAGAAATTAGAAATCAGATAAGTAGCTTAGACATGAGAGACAGAGACATTTTTTCATAAGATAATTCAACTTTAGACCTTGTCTATTTTGCGTCTGGATTTATATGCCAACAAACGGGGGAGATAATATTTAAAAGTAACTTCAAAAGTTAGTAGAGACCACAGTAGAGACTAACAGGTTCAGGATTTGTATACGAAATAAAACTCTTGTACTAAATTAGTATTTTTTTTATTTAGAATAACATCAAATTGTTTACATATAAACCTCAATATGATAAAAATATCAAATACGTACAAATCTATTAAATATAACAAATTTCCTGCATATATATTACTTATTATTCACATTAATTTTTATATTATGAATAGGTACCTTATGATAATATAAATTTACCAATAAAGTAGACAGCCCGAAAGAATTCTAAGAATTTTTAAATAACATGATATATGTCCCTTCTCACAAATGTATGCTTTCATTCATTATTTTAACATACATCGAAGATTTATGACTTGCTTCTTTATCTTAAAAGATAAGAAAATCTAATCATTTGAATTTGAATCATTCATAAGAATATTTGTGTCTACACTAGACTATAAATCCAAGTACACGTACATTGACAAATATGCCGTGCTTTTTTTATAATGTAAGTACAGTGTAAACTCTATATATAACGTCACTTAAGGGACCGTGCATTTTTCGACGTTATAGAGAGTGGTCGTTAAATGGAGAGAAAGGGAAAATTGCATGATTGGTCCCGAGACAGGAATATTATTTACATTGCCTATGAAACCATGTTATCATCGCTTGATCAAGGTCTTCATATTGAGGTTTCTTCAATTTTTTGGCAGATCGTCCATCTTCTTCGGCATGCAGAATTTTTTCTTTATTTTTCTACGACTGCATTTCTGAGAATCTTCGGTATGTCAGTAAAAAAGAATGTAAACAACTACATTTTCATTGATTTCGGCAACTTAGTCAGTACTTCCTAGTCCTAGTTCCTAGTTATAATGTCTTATTGTGGTCGTTAATTAGAGTGAGCGTGATGCTATATGGAGTGTATTATTGTATAGACAACAATATAAACCAACCAAAGTCGAGAAATCTTGACGTTATACGGAGTTTGACGTTAAATGGAGTGTCGTTATATAGAGTTTACACTGTATCTAAATTTCACTAATAAGATGACAATGTTCTTTCGAATTTCATGTGCTCGTTATTTATTACAAAACTATCGATCAACATTATGAAAACTTTAAACATATTATATTAGACAATTTTAAAGCAATAGAAATGTGTTTAGAATGTGTTTAAACACAACACGCTTGGCAAATGTTTACGGGACGCAAATATAAATTGATTCAGGCAACACCCTATACTGCAAAAATGTCCAATCTAAATTTACCTATACATACAGAAAAAAGTAATCTAGGTATTTTTATTTATCAGTTACCTTAAATAGTTTCCCACGTTTATTAATTACGTAATTTAAAATACCTTTATGAAGCCGAAATATGTTAAATTAAACCTAACTATTTTATTAGCACCTGCTAGTTAGTATTTTTAATGACGGTTAGTAGGATAGGATTTGAAAATTTTCACAACTTTAATTGACAATAATTATAACAAAATAAACTGTTTAATGCTATTATAACTACAATTACTTTTTAGTTACACCGTACATTTCCTACTGAATCTTAATTTTACTATTAAACGTAAGTAAAAGGAATGTTGCACTAATTATACCTACATAATATTATAATATTCATAGTATGAAAGGAAAAAACTTCGTCTCGTCGTCGGTTCTTCTCCAATAAAATGTATCAAAAGTAAAAAGAGCCCTTTTACATAAAACCTCTTAACAATATCTTTCATTTTACTGCTAATTTATTATCTATATAACACAAGGTTACTATTTTTTGTTGTTACTATTAATTCTATTATTTTATTTTGGTTAATAAATAAAAATAATTAGTGAATCTTAATAAATTAAAAGTAAAAAGATTTGTACTACACATATTTCATTAAATAATAAATTGATAAAACATTATTAGTTGTCTACATCATATTGGCACCATAATGGCGGGGAAATGATTAAATAAAAGGAAAAACGTAGCTGAGTATGAAATATAGATACCATTCATTGGATACAATAAGAAACTAGACTCACAAACGCCTATATAACGGATACGCGTACAATAACTTGTACACATAAGTTTAAATCATTCATTCAATTTTACACCTTATTTAGTTACAATTATGTTCTAAGTATATTGTATGCGGTCATTAGAAAACTCTGCCTAATAGACATGTAAGCAGAGATTTTCTTCAGACGACTTTTAAGTACGATTGTGATTCTAGTTGTTTGTTTTGTCGATAGTGATAATAATAATTTAAAATAACAATTCGACGAGATTACAATATTGAGCAAAAAATAACACAGATAATATCGACGTTACATACAGTTTGTTTATATTTTTTAATATTCGAAAAAGCATTGAAAATGTATACAATTAAAGGGAGATAATAAATACATATTTACATATTTTCCCATAGAACTGTGAAAATGCAATTATGATATTTTTTATTGCTCTAAGTTCTAAGGTTGGTAAGTAATTGATATTATATATATTATAGATACACTACTTATATTTAAGAACTTATTTATTCTCGACTGCCATACACCATTGATTAGAATAAATTATTTCGCAAGGAAGACTTAATTTTTCACATTATTACTTCATACAATAATATTTCTATACCGATAAAATTTATGTACTTATAGATATTTTAAAATTTTTATATCTTAATTATTTTCTGTAAGTACTTGTTATAAACATACACGCAAAATTCATAAATCGCCTAAATTTTAAAAGGAAAATATAGGTAATAATAAAACGTAAACAAATTATTTAAAACAACTACATTTTAAATCTGTTGATAGTTACTTGATCAAATAAATACATATTTGTTGACTACAGACTAAATACATATATTAGAAAAAAAATATATATTTATATATAAAGAATCCGTAACCATATCAACATCAAATTATGTATCAAGCCAATACGGTTAAAATGCAACATAATGTTACTACATAAAATTCCAATTCTTGAATGTCTAAATTTGTATTTGCATTACATTTATTATAATAATCTCTCACTCGCATCACATTCTGTGCAATACATATTTTAGTTTGGAAATTTATGAGCACTGTAAAATATTTAATTATAATTTACCTTCCCAAAATAAATATCACGAAAACACTCCTCCTACTACATATAAATAAATTCATAATCAACCTTTATTTCCAATTTATTATTACAAATCGATATGTTTACATTATGGCACAGTTAGACGAAGTGTCGTCGTGCGTTTGTTGCTTTTCCTGCAGTATATTAGTTACTGCTGGTTCGGGCATTGTTACCGGTGAATCCTTTCTAACTGATTTGACTTCTTGAGCATTTTGTGGTTGCGGCAGTTTTGGTTCCTGTGCCTGTTTCGGTTCTGCGTTAAGTGAGCCCGTACTGGGTGTACGCACTCGAGTCTGTACCATGGACATGCGACGTTCGCGCGCGTTGATGATCGATGTCAAAAATGGTATCTGGTTGCTGATCGCTAGCATGAAGGGTTTGTAGCCGATGCTGAAAAGAAAAATTCAATGATTATAATTCATGCTGTTTGTATTTTTGAAGTAAAACTTCTTTAGGCGCGACTAGGGAGTAACTCAGATTTTTTTTCTGACGGAAGTAACGCTGTGTAGTTTCCGCCATTTAAAAATAATAATTCTGATTGGTTGTAAGTATATGTCATATACTACACGCTTCTTGACTTATACGCCAGCTAGTGGCAAATATCATAATCAATTAGGATTATTTATTTTCAAATTTTCAAACGGATCAATTGTGAATAGCAAAGTGAATGAAAAATTCAACAGTTTTAAAAACATTATTTTAAATTGCAAAATTTTTTGAAAATCTCTAAATATACTTGTTTATTTATTACTTTTAAAATAAGTAAATTAAAAATAAATTTTCTGACAATTGCGACATTTTATAATATTCAATAACAAGGTTATATTGACATGTGCGTTTTACTTCAATCGCGCGTATAGGTTACACGCACACACTTTTTTTTTATGATAAATGCTCATTTTTTCGCTTTTTTTAAATATAGTTTTTGAACATTAACAGAAATTAATTGTATGAATACTTCACGCCTTTCCCTATCAGGACAGTAGTGTGAAATGTAGCAGGACACGTTGACGTCGTGCGCGCGCCTTTTCTTGTGTGCGCACGTGCATGTAAATGCGTGCACATCTGTGCGTACGCGTCTGTGTGTGTGTGCGAGCGCGTCTGTGTGTGTGTTTGCACGAGTATAGGCGTGTGCACGGCAGTTTTTGTATATACACTCACCACTCCTCGTCCGCCCAGCGCGTGAGGTCAGCGAGCGCATTAAGCAGGCTGACTGACGTGTGTGTGTATGTGTCCTTATGTGTTTGTGCGTGTACACATGACCACGTGTATATGCGTGCTCCTATATATGTGCATGTATACACTCACCACTGCTCGTCCGCCCAGCGCGTGAGGTCAGCTAGCGCATTCCGCAGCCGGCGCGCGGCGGGCAGGCTGACGTCGTGCGCGCGCGCCGCGTTGGCGCAGCGCAGCACCGCGAGCGCGTCACGCAGCGCCACCGCCACCACCAGCGCCCACTCCACTGTATACACTCACCACTGCTCGTCCGCCCAGCGCGTGAGGTCAGCTAGCGCATTCCGCAGCCGGCGCGCGGCGGGCAGGCTGACGTCGTGCGCGCGCGCCGCGTTGGCGCAGCGCAGCACCGCGAGCGCGTCACGCAGCGCCACCGCCACCACCAGCGCCCACTCCACTGTATACACTCACCACTGCTCGTCCGCCCAGCGCGTGAGGTCAGCTAGCGCATTCCGCAGCCGGCGCGCGGCGGGCAGGCTGACGTCGTGCGCGCGCGCCGCGTTGGCGCAGCGCAGCACCGCGAGCGCGTCACGCAGCGCCACCGCCACCACCAGCGCCCACTCCACTGTATACACTCACCACTGCTCGTCCGCCCAGCGCGTGAGGTCAGCTAGCGCATTCCGCAGCCGGCGCGCGGCGGGCAGGCTGACGTCGTGCGCGCGCGCCGCGTTGGCGCAGCGCAGCACCGCGAGCGCGTCACGCAGCGCCACCGCCACCACCAGCGCCCACTCCACTGTATACACTCACCACTGCTCGTCCGCCCAGCGCGTGAGGTCAGCTAGCGCATTCCGCAGCCGGCGCGCGGCGGGCAGGCTGACGTCGTGCGCGCGCGCCGCGTTGGCGCAGCGCAGCACCGCGAGCGCGTCACGCAGCGCCACCGCCACCACCAGCGCCCACTCCACTGTATACACTCACCACTGCTCGTCCGCCCAGCGCGTGAGGTCAGCTAGCGCATTCCGCAGCCGGCGCGCGGCGGGCAGGCTGACGTCGTGCGCGCGCGCCGCGTTGGCGCAGCGCAGCACCGCGAGCGCGTCACGCAGCGCCACCGCCACCACCAGCGCCCACTCCACTGTATACACTCACCACTGCTCGTCCGCCCAGCGCGTGAGGTCAGCTAGCGCATTCCGCAGCCGGCGCGCGGCGGGCAGGCTGACGTCGTGCGCGCGCGCCGCGTTGGCGCAGCGCAGCACCGCGAGCGCGTCACGCAGCGCCACCGCCACCACCAGCGCCCACTCCACTGTATACACTCACCACTGCTCGTCCGCCCAGCGCGTGAGGTCAGCTAGCGCATTCCGCAGCCGGCGCGCGGCGGGCAGGCTGACGTCGTGCGCGCGCGCCGCGTTGGCGCAGCGCAGCACCGCGAGCGCGTCACGCAGCGCCACCGCCACCACCAGCGCCCACTCCACTGTATACACTCACCACTGCTCGTCCGCCCAGCGCGTGAGGTCAGCTAGCGCATTCCGCAGCCGGCGCGCGGCGGGCAGGCTGACGTCGTGCGCGCGCGCCGCGTTGGCGCAGCGCAGCACCGCGAGCGCGTCACGCAGCGCCACCGCCACCACCAGCGCCCACTCCACTGTATACACTCACCACTGCTCGTCCGCCCAGCGCGTGAGGTCAGCTAGCGCATTCCGCAGCCGGCGCGCGGCGGGCAGGCTGACGTCGTGCGCGCGCGCCGCGTTGGCGCAGCGCAGCACCGCGAGCGCGTCACGCAGCGCCACCGCCACCACCAGCGCCCACTCCACTGTATACACTCACCACTGCTCGTCCGCCCAGCGCGTGAGGTCAGCTAGCGCATTCCGCAGCCGGCGCGCGGCGGGCAGGCTGACGTCGTGCGCGCGCGCCGCGTTGGCGCAGCGCAGCACCGCGAGCGCGTCACGCAGCGCCACCGCCACCACCAGCGCCCACTCCACTGTATACACTCACCACTGCTCGTCCGCCCAGCGCGTGAGGTCAGCTAGCGCATTCCGCAGCCGGCGCGCGGCGGGCAGGCTGACGTCGTGCGCGCGCGCCGCGTTGGCGCAGCGCAGCACCGCGAGCGCGTCACGCAGCGCCACCGCCACCACCAGCGCCCACTCCACTGTATACACTCACCACTGCTCGTCCGCCCAGCGCGTGAGGTCAGCTAGCGCATTCCGCAGCCGGCGCGCGGCGGGCAGGCTGACGTCGTGCGCGCGCGCCGCGTTGGCGCAGCGCAGCACCGCGAGCGCGTCACGCAGCGCCACCGCCACCACCAGCGCCCACTCCACTGTATACACTCACCACTGCTCGTCCGCCCAGCGCGTGAGGTCAGCTAGCGCATTCCGCAGCCGGCGCGCGGCGGGCAGGCTGACGTCGTGCGCGCGCGCCGCGTTGGCGCAGCGCAGCACCGCGAGCGCGTCACGCAGCGCCACCGCCACCACCAGCGCCCACTCCACTGTATACACTCACCACTGCTCGTCCGCCCAGCGCGTGAGGTCAGCTAGCGCATTCCGCAGCCGGCGCGCGGCGGGCAGGCTGACGTCGTGCGCGCGCGCCGCGTTGGCGCAGCGCAGCACCGCGAGCGCGTCACGCAGCGCCACCGCCACCACCAGCGCCCACTCCACTGTATACACTCACCACTGCTCGTCCGCCCAGCGCGTGAGGTCAGCTAGCGCATTCCGCAGCCGGCGCGCGGCGGGCAGGCTGACGTCGTGCGCGCGCGCCGCGTTGGCGCAGCGCAGCACCGCGAGCGCGTCACGCAGCGCCACCGCCACCACCAGCGCCCACTCCACTGTATACACTCACCACTGCTCGTCCGCCCAGCGCGTGAGGTCAGCTAGCGCATTCCGCAGCCGGCGCGCGGCGGGCAGGCTGACGTCGTGCGCGCGCGCCGCGTTGGCGCAGCGCAGCACCGCGAGCGCGTCACGCAGCGCCACCGCCACCACCAGCGCCCACTCCACTGTATACACTCACCACTGCTCGTCCGCCCAGCGCGTGAGGTCAGCTAGCGCATTCCGCAGCCGGCGCGCGGCGGGCAGGCTGACGTCGTGCGCGCGCGCCGCGTTGGCGCAGCGCAGCACCGCGAGCGCGTCACGCAGCGCCACCGCCACCACCAGCGCCCACTCCACTGTATACACTCACCACTGCTCGTCCGCCCAGCGCGTGAGGTCAGCTAGCGCATTCCGCAGCCGGCGCGCGGCGGGCAGGCTGACGTCGTGCGCGCGCGCCGCGTTGGCGCAGCGCAGCACCGCGAGCGCGTCACGCAGCGCCACCGCCACCACCAGCGCCCACTCCACACAGCACGCCTCCGTCATTAGCTGCAGGTAGTATCTGTAATTGCGACACGATCTTATCAAATTTTGGTTAAAAATCAACACGATCATTTTGTGAAACAATCAATAGTCGATACTCCTCCACTGATACATATAACACACTTATGGTATGTTATTTGTAAAAATTCAATGAGTTTTCTATGCAACTTAATTACCTTAAATACCAAAATCAGATTAAAAACGAAAAACAATTATTTTTCAATGCTTAGTGTATACGTAAGGCGCTGACTCCACGAGCGAGAGAATCGCGGCGATATTATCGTCGTGCCACGTATTTCTATACACTCTCTATGGAACCGTCTCCACACGGCGATATTATCGCCGCGATGCGACGAGTGGCAATGAGCGTGCGAAACGTCATTACATCGTCGCTAGCCCGCCGCGACTAGCAACGGGCCCGCTGCGCGCTCGCGACGATCGCGCAGCGGGCGCGCTGTCAAACGCAGTATCATTTCAGCGTTGCTCGTAGTTCTCTTCAAGGAAACGTGGCGATACCGTAACGAGTCGCCGCGGAAACGCTGCGATTCCGTTACGACTCACGACGATACGCGGCGGAATTATCGCTCGTTCGTGGAGATTATCCGACGATATAAGGGCGGACTCGTCGCGATTCTCTCGCTCGTGGAGTCAGCGCCTAAGTGTATACGTAAATGTGTACGAGTGTGTGCACGTATATGTGAGTGCGCGTGCATTTGTGTGTACGTGTGTGTTTGTACGCGTGCATTTATTTTCGAGTTGTATGCGTATGCGTATGTGTGTATGCGTATATTTGTGTGTGTGTACGTATCTGCGCGTGTATGTGTGTGTGTGTCACCTGAGCTGCACGTGCGCGCTGTGGTCGCCGCGCTCGGCCTGGTGCAGGTGCAGGCGCTCCATGAGCGCGGCGTAGCGCCGCTCCTCGCCCTCCGCCTCGCCCCACGCCACGCCGCCGCCCTCCGCCACGCTGCCCTCGCCCAACGAACTGCATACGTACCAAAAAACACAACTTATTGAAGTGAAACTTCTTTATCGGGGTTGGAAAAAAATTAGTGTAACATTTTTTCGTTACCCGTGACATTTTTCCGTTACGCGCCATCTTGTTCTTATCCCTACCACGCGTGATTCGACGTATTTCTGTCAAGTTGCATGTAGTAAATTATTTTTTGAAAAATAAGGTTATAAAGAAGTTTCACTTCTTACGTGTATACACTAGTACACGCACACATTTTTTTTTGAAATTATAATAAGTCTTGACATACAGGTTTTAACCTAGTTTGGGAGTCTTCAATATCACGAAGGTAAAATGAGATGTCAATAAATAATTTTTATTTATTTATTATTTAATACAACTTTGAAAAACAACTTTGCCCCGATTCGACAATGATGACGTAGCCTACATGGCTTAATATATTCAATTTTTACTTCGTATTGAAATTTTTAAATACAAAAAATATTCGATTCGGTCCAGATATTTACATGTTATATCTCAACATACCTACATGTAACCAGTAAAATTTTCAAAATTTCTATCATTTAATTTACTTTTCTATGTTCAAAAACGCAATTAAGTATCAATTTAATTAGGGTCTCCACTCACCTAACAGGTCCAGGTGAACGTGGCGCTCCAGCGAGCGGCAATGCGGCACGAAGCGAGAGGCTCATGTACCCGCTGTCGCCGCACTGACTGCCGCCCTCCACTGAGGTGCTGTATGTGCCTAAACGTAAAAAATATCAGTGAAAACAAAAATAATAATCAGTCACGAGAACTGCGGATACAAATGAAAAATGTGTGCGTGTACTAGTGTACACACGTAAGAAGTGAAACTTCTTTATGACCTTATTTTTCAAAAAAATAATTTACTATATGCAACTTTACAGAAATACGTCGAATCACGCGTGGTTTTTTTTTTTTTTTTTTTTTTTTTATAATGAATAGGCAGACGTTTGACCACGATCCCACCTGATGGGAAGCGGCGATGTGGTCTACTTGGATGCACGTCTGCCTAGAAGAAGCCTGTTCACCCTCGATTTGAAAAGGTCCAGATTGTATTGTGCGGGAAATATGGAGCTAGGGAGAGAGTTCCATTCCTTAGCCGTTTTCATTAAGAAAGATGACTCGAAGCGACGTGTTCTAATAGGAGGGATATCTACAACATAAGGATGGAATCCCTCGCCACGTCTCGAATTGCGGTTGAGGAATGGAGATGAAGGGATAAGGTTGTGCAACCCGTACGCACACTCACCGAAATGTAACCTATAAAACACCGAAAGACATGCCACCTCACGACGATGCTCAAGGCTCAAGAGACGAGACTCGACTAATGAGGGGTTGTTTATTATACGTTTGGCACGTCTTTCGATCGAATCCAAAGCTCCAAGGTGGCATCTAGCTGCGCCTGCCCACAAGTGACTACAATATTCAACACAGGATCGGACTTGAGCTTGGTAGAGATTAAGAAGCTGCCTTGGTGTGAAATATTGTCTAACCTTGTTAAGGATTCCGAGCTTTTTAGCAGCTAGATGGGCCTTGGATTCGATAAACTGCCCGAAGTTGAGTGAGGACGTTAATGTAACACCAAGCAACTCCAGGCAGTCGGTTATTGGTAGAGATACACCGCGGAAAGTCGGAGTATTTGTGAAGGTGCTCCGTTTGGAAGAAAATAAGCACGCCTGGGTTTTTGAAGCATTAAAACCGACTAGATTGGCATCGCCCCAATCGGAGACAGCCCGAAGAGTTCGGTTCAAACGCTCCAACATGTCCTCCCGTAGTAATTCAGTTTCGGCCTTTGATGTGCGGGCACTGGATTTGTAACTCTCGTGGTAGGGATAAGAAAAAGATGGCGCGTAACGAAAATATGTTACACAAAATTTTTTTCCAATCCCGGTAAAGAAGTTTCTCTTCAAAAACTTATACCTTGAAATTTTAGCACCTAAATATAATTTCATAAAATTAGTATGTTGGTGACGCGTACCCGTAGAATTTTGAAAATCAAAACTTTTTCACGTCTTAATTTCATTGTCATATGTGTATTGTATTGCACACAAAACCATCAATTAATAACACAATCCAAATAAATAATATAATTTAATCAATTAAAGAGTTTGGAGATTTTAAAAGAGCATGTAATTCGTAAATACAGGGATTTAAATAGTTGTTAATGAATACAAAAATTGCTTGTTTGAAGTTAAGGATACATTTAAAAACTTAAAATTGAATGCAGTCTTATTGTAAATTAAATAAACATACTAACTGAATTTCAACCTTATCTACTTCTACAATGTAACGTCCTCCCATTTAACCAACGAAATTCCAAATACACTCACTCTGCACAACACTGCTCTTCCTTTGCACGTACGCGTCTTCCGTAGCCGTCGGGTAGGGCCAATTAAAGTCCTCATGCAGCCGCTTCAAGCACACAACAGCGCTGTCAACCCTTGCTGCCCTTTCCCTTTCACCGGCCAACCAAGCCACCAAGTGCAAATCCAGCGCTGCAGCTAGACGGCCTAGAGATACTAGACGCGCTGTAGAGAGCAGGAGCCGAGCGTGACGTTGGATCATCATGTCTATGAAGAACTCCTCTGCGGTGCCGTTGTATGACTCTCTGCAAATAAGATAATATGTTTATTCTTTAAAATTATATGTTAAGAAAAAGTGTAACTATCGAATTTTTAGTTTTCTCGGTAGAAACTAAAATCCGAATCAAATTGTTGACAAGAAAAAAAAGTTTTGAGTTAGAGTTCTAACAGACGAACGGCAAGTTATGAACGGCTGAGGCTACTTGAGCCGTCGCCACCTGTCAACGGCAGTCGTCGAATCGTCGGCGGCAGCAGTTAATACGTCGACGGCTGCCGTCGACATGTGGCAACGCTTGCAGTTTGACGTTTGACGGCATCCGTTTTTGCCGTCGTAAAGAAAGAAATAAATAAATTAAAGTTTTTAACAATGAAATGAAATAATAACTAAAATTTAAATAACAATGAAATTTTACTTATAATACTTTTACAGAAATAAAAAATTCAAATGTCGAAAAAAACACATCGAAAGTTTATGAATGCAATTCAGTAATGAAAAAGATGGTAAATTGGTCAAACAATATTAATATTACTTTAACAAATTAACAAGACAACATTTTTAAAATTTTATTATTTATTTTTAGTATGCAGTTACACAGATAACAAACATATTAACATACAGACATATTGATGGGGTTTTCCAATTATTTTACAATCTTGTGATGCATGCTGCATGTTTACGGACTACCATACATAGCCTATAATTTACTTTTCTTATTAAAGGCCATGAGCATGGCCGGGGCAAACAGCTAGTATATTAGTTAATTTAGTGACGTTCCATTTTTTATTTTTGGTTCAATTAAAGGTAGATTTCATCTATCTATAGAGATAAGAGCATATTCTATATTATAATAAACAAACCGTCAGGGTCTCATACAAGAGTATGAGGACGGTTCTTCAAAATTTATTACTCATCACGCATACTCAATGGACGGATAATATATCCTGCAACTGAGTGATGATATTGGATGAAGTACCACTCTTTTTAACACACCGAAAAATTATTCTTCCTTCTATATATGACGGAACACGAAACACTTCGATAGCGCGATCTAAAGTTGCTTAGTGACATCTATCGGGCTTCAATGTAAAATATATGCCAAGTTATTTTCGTATATTTTCACGTAACATCTATTACATTTTTCAATTGAATAAAAAATTACTGACAATTCGAATATTATACTTATTAATATAAATTACTAGATTTTCGCCCGCCGCTTCCCCCGCGTTTTCAAAGAAAAACCCAAATAGTTCCCGTTCCTGTGGGATTTCCGTGATAAAAAGTATGTCTTTTTCTGGGTCTTCAGCTACCTACATACCGATTTTCATTGTAATCGGTTCAGTAGTTTTTACGTGAAAGAATAACAAACATCAGTCCATCCTCACAAACTTTCGCGATTATAATATTAGTAGGAATGATTATTATTTAATTGACATTAAACTTACGTTCGCGTTATTATGTTTAAATGTATCTTACTTCAAATAAATACTATACTTTTTTTGTTTCTCTATAATTTAGGTGATATTCTGGTAGAAATGCTACATCACCACCGAATATTATCAAAATCCGTTCAGTGTTTTGCTTGTGGAAGAGGAACAAACATACATCCATTAATCCTTACAAACTTGCTCATATTTGTTTATAATATTAGTAAGATGTTCCATACATACATAGTCGACTGGATCAATTTCCCTTTAAAATTTGAAAATGCAAGTAAAAATAATGTTAACACATAGTATACACATAACACAAATTGGTACTGTTTTTTGGAGGGGTACTTTACGCGGATTAATAGGGAATATGCATGTTATTCTATATTCAGTGTCTGATTATACATGGTAGAATATTGTACTGCTTTTGGGGGGCTACTGGTATGTCTCAATGTGGAATAGCGCAGTGAAGTAGTGATGCAGTATGTAGGGTGGCGTGTAGCGGATCGCCAGTTTGCGTAGCACGTAGCATGTGTATCGTGCGTTGCGTAGCGTGAAGTGTCGTGTACTTTGTGTGACGGTAGCGCGCGGTGGTATTGAGTGCGGTGGAATAGCATGTTGCGTAGCACGAGTAGTTTACTGCGTAGCATGCTACGTAACGTGGTTAACGTGCAGCGTAGCATGTCTAGTATAGCTTGTGGTTTACTGCAGTGTGTATCTTGTGTACATAATGTAGTACGTAATTTGTGCCACATAATAATCTTTATGTATTATATGCTGAAGTTATAGCTTAGATTTAATATCGTTATATTTCTAGTTAAATAGATTAAAGCTGAACAAGGCTATTTTCCACAGCACAAGGAATGCTGGTGTAGAAGAGAAAAGTGAAGTACGAATTTGAAGTACGTTTCCACTTCTACTGTAGTCTATATAAATAAAAATGAAAAGACAATTGTGTTGTTAAGCATAAAGCTCGAGAACTGCTCGATCAATAGATTTAGGCACAAGGAAGGTTCTTATGGAGAGAAAACACGAATATGGGTAAAACAACGTTTACTGGGGCACTTAGTTAGCAATATTTTTTTGTGTATATCCATACTTATCACTGCGAGCGGGCACGGACTTCTTCCGTTTAACCGCAGCGGGCGCGGCGCGGCGCGGCGCGGGCGGGGCGGCGGGCGCGCCCGGCGGGGACGGCTCGCGCGGCGCCGCCGTCGTGCTGAAGCTGCGCCCGCGCGCGCCTGACAGCTGCGTACATAATATGCTACGGTCAAGTGTTTTCTTGTTTTTGAAGTGAAAACTTCTTTAGCGGCGTTGGCGTTTTTTTTTAGCCCTTATATTTCATGCGTAAGACGGATACCATTCCAAAATATCAAACATGCTGAACGTTAATAATCAAGTTTTCACTTCTGCCGGCACTCCCGGAGTGCAACCCGTCTTTTTTTTACAAGAGTATTAGGGTACTTTTAATATGGGGGTCTTCAAGCGAAGAGTGAACCGGTAGCTACTAGGGAAGCGCGTACCATCTTAGACCGCATCTTAGCTTTCCATCAGGCGAGATTGTGGTCATGCGCTTCCCTATCTTAAGTAAAAAAAAAAAAAACTTTTCCACCACAGATGTGCTATGCGGCTTTGCTGTGAAACTTTTTTGATTGTTTCCACTGATACTCAGCCATTTAGCGATGCGAGTAAGATTCTCATGCATACGGCACGGTGACAGCACGCATACGGCATACATAACACGCATATATTTTCATATAATAAACGTATCTTAATTTAATCCGTTCCCACCATATGCATATACAGGGTGTACCAAAAAGTAGTGATGAACGGAAGCTGAGAGGTAGAGGACCTAGAGGGCTATCCGAATCACCCCCATGTATGTTATGCGATTTTTCGTATTTTCGGAGTTATGACGTTTTTTTCAATTTTTCACCTATCGCCGAGTACGATGATATTTTCACTCATGCTGACGTCAATGATTGCGGAACATGCTTGATTTTTTTTGTGTGCTAAGCTGAAAGATAGGCCAATTCAGTATAGCAACATTTACTATCGTTAGATCTTTGAATTGAATAAAATAAAAGAATTAAATGGCAAGAAAGATAAAATTACCCAGTATGTTCACCACTTCAAGGGCCCGTAAAAAAATAAAATCACATAAAAAAAGTTTTCCGTTTGACTTTTAAAAACTTGCTCTATCTATCAGATAGCTACCCTGAAAATTTCATTTAATTATTCAGAAGGCTTCAATCGAAAAATTTAAATCTAAATGTGGTAAGTGCAAAAATTGAATTAACATAATGATCATTAAAACCAATAAATAGGTGTTTAATTACCAGAAATTTTTAAAATAACCCCGCTGTTGCTCAATGCAAGTGCGACATCACCGTAAAAAGTTGTCTTTCAAATGTCTGAATGCCCTTTTATTATTTTTAATGGTTTTTTCTGCTACTATGAATTTCCGGGTTATTTCGTCCAAATTGTGGCATTCTCTCAAGTAGCCGAGGTCTTTTTAGTATTCCCATTGAAACAAATCAATGGGGTTTAGGTCGAGGGACCGTGGAGGCCAGGCTTTAAGGCAGGCGTCACCGGCGCATGCGCAGGCTGCAACGACCAATCCATCTTTCAGGGTATCTTTGCCCTTTAGCCTGGCCTGCACGGTCCCCGGACATAAACCCTATTGATTTTTTTCCGTGGGGATACTACAAAGACGAGAGACTGCCACAATTTGGACGAAATAACCCGGAAATTCATAGTAGCAGAAGAAACCATTAAAAATGATAAAAGGGCATTCAGACATTTAAAAGACAACTTTTTACGGTGATGTCGCACTTGCATTGAGCAACAGCGGGGTTATTTTAAAAATTTCTGGTAATTAAACACCTATTTATTGGTTTTAATGATCATCATGTTAATTCAATTTTTGCACTTACCACATTTAGATTTAAATTTTTCGATTGAAGCCTTCTGAATAATTAAATGAAATTTTTAGGGTAGCTATCTGATAGATAGAGCAAGTTTTTAAAAGTCAAATGGAAAACTTTTTTATGTGATTTTATTTATTTACGGGCCTTTGAAGTGGTGAACATACTGGGTAATTTTATCTTTCTTGCCATTTAATTCTTTTTTTTATTCCATTCAAAGATCTAACGATAGTAAATGTTACTATACTGAATTGGCCTATCTTTCAGCTTAGCACACAAAAAAAATCAAGCATCTTCCGCAATCATTGACGTCAGCATGAGTGAAAATATCATCGTACTCGGCGATAGGTGAAAAATTGAAAAAAACGTCATAACTCCGAAAATACGAAGAATCGCATAACATACATGGGGGTGATTCGGATAGCCCTCTAGGTCTTCTACCTCTCAGCTTCCGTTCATCACTACTTTTTGGTACACCCTGTATATGCAGTTAGCGTAATCATCGGTTATTCCTCGTGACTGATAATATATTTTTTTAAATATAAGATTTTTTTTAAAGTATTGTGTGACGATAAATTGATTAAAATCGATAACGTAAATTTACCCAAAATTATATACATACGATCTTACCTGCATACTCCCTAATATCACAGACAAATCTTCTGCGTTTGGACTGACAGTTTGTGATTGTACAACTTGTCCATATTTCGTTTGCACATTCACAGAATTTCTTGGTGAATCCACGTCATTCGGATCTGGAATTTAAGTAGAGAAATAAAGCAAACATATTGCTAAGGACAATATTCACTAATAATTGTGATTTTGTCTAATAAGTGCCTATAATTCAGCTAATCTAAGATAAAAAAATTGGTTGTTTATAAAGTAGGTTTACGATCGAGATGTTTACGTGATAACGTCTTATTGGTGGCAGCGCTCGAGATGAGACGGCAGATCGGTCCGTCTCTCTCTCTCGTTATACCTGCGATCGCGCTCGTGAGGTTTTGGTGTGACACAAGTTTCTGAACATGTCACCCGACTAAAACGATTTTAAAAACGTTATCACGTCAAAAATATTTACTAATCTTAAGAAATACAGTAGACCGGGATTTCCAACCATTTCCAAAAGCTAAGATTTTTCTAGATACTCACCAATAGCTCTTAAAAATCGCACCAAATCTCTCGCTAAATCCCACCGCTCCTGCTGTAATGCTGTATCCAACAACTGAGTGGCTAGTTGCCTACTCACTGTCGAACTTTCTAGATTCTGAAAGTTTTTAAGTTTCATTTAAGTGTGTTTAATACAATTTAACAAAAGTGAAGTTGCATAAATTGACTCGAAATTAGTGTTATGTGGATGAAATAAAATAAAAATAAAATACTATTTTGTGTTTCATGCCACCTAACACATAATCACAAACATACATACACGGCAACAGGAAAGTTTGTACGTTACGCAAAAAAATAAATTAAACTTGAAATGAGGACAAAGTAACATTTAAAAGTTAACATACCAAAAATCGCTGAAAATGTTTCCAATAATTTATATCTTACTATTTCCACGATAAAAACATTAATTACAACAGGCATTCTAACTTTCAAACTAACTTACTTGTAAAATGATAAGATATGAGGCAGCGGTGTCCAACATTTTCCTTTGCAAGCACTCTTGAAATAATTCCTTCGGTTTGCCCGCCGCTGAGAACAGATACGCCCATAGAGCTATCTCTGTTTTTCTTGCGCATTGTACTACCGTCTGTAAAATTGAATGTATTTCATTTTAGGCAAAATCATGCTGTTTCTATTTTGAATTATTGAAATAATTGTTATTATAATTGTGTCTTGTCTGCCTGACTTTTCAAAATTGACATTTTTTTATAATAGTTTCTGTTACAATTTTCAACAGTTAGTTCAGTGAAGATTAATAAAAAAAATAATTAACAAGTCATTTTATTATGTTTCATTCAAGCAAGATTATTCATGATTGTAGAAGACATTTAAGCGTATGTTTACCTGTAAGTACACAGGGAATTCATGTACAAACTCTATAACGCTTGGCAGCTGCGCGTCAGGGATTGGCTCCTTACTTGTTGCTTCTTCCTCTAACACCTGTTACGGTTACAAAAAGATTTAGGTTTTCAATTCAATTGCTTTTTAGGCTTGCGTTTTCAATCATAGCTGAGTTTTCAAAACAAGATGACCGATAATTAATAGGACTTCATTTTTAAGCATATTATCCACATCACCCCTTAAACTGAATGTTCTATAGAACACTAGCTTCCGCCCGTGGTGTTTTTTCGCAATAAAAGGTAGTCTATGTTCTTTCTTAGGGTCTAAAGATTGTCTGTGCTAAATTTCATCAAAATCGGTTGAAAGGTTTAAGCGGGAAAGCGTAGCAGACAGACAGACAGACAGAGTTACTTTCGCATTTATAATATTATACATATATAGTAGGGATTAACATCGCTATAGCGACATCTGTAAATCCTTACCTATTTGGTATGGTGGATTATGGCATAAACTGTAAGAGCTCTAACTAATACACTTGGCGACGGTTTGGCAACGTCGCTTGGACGTTGATTTGGACATTTTCATATTAGCTGCATGGATACGTAGAAAGCGATGTCGCCGTGACATTTGTGTTGTTTGGCATGGCATAGTGATGAATAATTAATAACGATGATGACGAGGGTAACGATGATGACGATGATAACAATCATAACGATGACGTTAATACTAAAGACTAACCTCATGCAGCAACAATTCAAGCGAGTGCGGGAAATACGGTAACGCGGAGCAAGACCGTGCGATCTCCCACGCGTGGTAGCCGAGATTCCTGCGTAGTAACTGTCTCAGGATTTGGTGGAGGTATACTTGGCTCTGCAATTAATATGGTAATATGAATCTGATTTTTTGTCAACAAGGCATCTAAGGAAGGTCTTTGCCTTGCATTTTAGCCTGCATTTTATTATAAGTACCTAGTTATATATGCAGTTAATGAAGTATTGACATTATTTTGGTAACACAATTTGGAAGTTCGCTTTTGGGATAAAAGGGATTGATTAATAAAATATTTTAAGCAATAAATGAATTTTGGTGAAGTTGAAGAAGTATTAGAAAAATAAGTCTTTCACATTCTATTTTTCTTTCATTATCCGCGATTTAATACTGACTTTTTCATTTGAATAAAGAACTTTTATATTAAAAGCTTCTTATTAATATAAGTAAATGTTCTTACCGTTCTATTGATGACGCAGAATGGCAGCGAGAAGACTGAGTTACTGTCCGACGTGTAGAGCGTCGTGTCATTTTCAGCTCCCAACAAGATGGCATCGTCAAATAGAATCGCTGGAAATTTTTAAAGGTTTAGTTTAATAACAAGCTTAGATATCAGAGTTTTATGCTCGCAACAACCTGTTTCGCCAATATATTTGAAGAATTTTGTATGCGTTTGTTCGATTGATTTTTTAGTTCAATAAATTATTACTCAAGCATTTAATTTTAGGAACTCAGCAGCATAATATGGTAAATATTTATAGAATCTCCATGAATAGGTACACAACTTTAAAGTTGACAAAAGGTAAATACATTAATCTGAAACATATTCTCGCGGTAGTAAGGGCAGCCACACACGCACGCCTAACGAACCGCACCAGAGTCATAGCGCACGAGATAGTTGCGTTTGAGTGACATATTTCAACTGCAAGTACTCACTCAATGGATAGATATTCAGGTGGAACGGCAGCATGATCCGCTTGGCCATAAAGGTGTGCCTAGACGGGTCGGGTCGTCTCGATGCATCGCGCGGCAATAAGGGCAGCCACACACGCGCGCCCAGCGAACCGCACCAGAGCCATAACGCGCGTGATAGTTGCGTTTGAGTACCGCTGTTGTTGGATGACCAGACACTTTCGACGCAGGACGCTAGCACTGTAGCTGGGAGGCAGCTGTAAGCCTAGAACAAAGGGAAATTTGTCCTTAGGAATTCTTATAGACACTAATAATACTGAGTAAGAAATCTTTTTAGTTTCTCCTATAGAGCGATGTTATTCAAACAGATACATCTATACTAATATTATAAAGCTGAAGAGTTTGTTTGTTTGAACTCTCAAGAACTACTGGTCCGATTTGAAAAATTATTTCGGTGTTGGATAGCTCATTTATCGAGGAAGGCTATATATCATCACGCTAAGACCAACAGAAGCGGAGTGAAACCGCGGAGCGTATTTATCTTGAATTAACTTAAAACTCTCTCTAAATAAACAACGGAGAACTTGAAACACGCTGACTAATCAGTACCTTCAAAACAAAACAAACAACAAAACCAGTTTCTAAATCTTCTAAATCAATTATGTAAAGAGCATTAATTAGTAACAATATTCATACGCTTCATTGGCCATGTTAATTCCCTATTTCGTCGAAGCCATATTTTTCATAATAATTACATGTTACAGCCATGTTTTTCATAATAATTACATACTTAAATACATTTGAAATGAGAGAAAATATAGGCCATGCTTAATTAATATATTTAAATGCAACTTGGTGTAATAACTTGTTTGATACTAATAAATCGTAACAGCTTTGCATATCAAATTGTAGACATAATTTGCTTCATATGTCAAACAAAAAAATGATAATTCGGTCTTTTCTATTGACATAATTACTTTAGGAATAAGAGTTACAGATTATTTACAGCTTAAAGGCCGCTGCATACGTGACGGGATTTTACCCGGACGGGACGTGACGGGAAGTTTTGGAAACATCGTTGCATACAAAATGTATCCAAATACGTATATGTCACGGGAACATCGACGGGACGGGAACGTGGACGGGAAAAATATCGTCGCCGGCGATGTTTAGCACGTCCCCGTCCCGTCCCGTCCCGCACGTGCCCCGTCCCGTCCGTGATTTCGCTACGTATGCACAGTCGCTCCGTTCGTGCCGGAGAGATTAATAGTGACGCCTTCCAAGTATCGAAAATGGACGACGAAAAACTGATCGAATGTGTACGCTCTTATCCAGCGTTGTATAATTTAGCGAACCCACAATATTTAAATACAAAATATGGCAATTTTACGCCATAAATAATTTTTATAAAAATTATTTATGGCGTAAAATTGCTGTGAAATTGTCATACAGTGAAAACGGTAAGTGTTATTTAATGAATATATTGTTGTATTCCTAACTATACTTAGTCCTTTTCACCTATGATGATTCCTGTGACACTTCATCGTGTTCTGAATTACGTATTTTATGTTTAAAATGCCAAAATAATTTTAGTGCATAATATTTTTGTGTTATGGCGGCATTATTACCAAAAATATAAAAATGAAACATCTTAAGCTTATAAATCAAAAACAGTATTGTTTAGTTTAAATTCAAATTCAAATTTCTTTATTTGCAGAATGTAGATTACAAAGATGTTAATGTTTTCTTGACGGTCGTAGCTTCTTCGTCATCTAGAGCAATAGCAATTAAAGCCAATTCTTGAATTGAAAAATCCATCTTTCGTTGTTCACAACACTAGCACGTTAGATCAGAATCACGTCACGGTGCGTATGCGTTTGCTCCACGTTCCCGTTGTGAACGAGGCAATCACGTGCCCGTCCCGCTCACGTCCCGTCCGAGGTATTTTCCCGTCACGTATGCAGCGGCCTTAAAGTTATTGATGGTATTTAGGTAGGATTAAAATCACAGACATGTATATTTAAGTAGACAACGCAAGTACCGCGATCTGTATGAAAACCAAGCGTGTCATATTTTTTGTACTGACCTTGACGCGTTATGACGTCACGAGCGCTTTTTAGTGATGTTAATTTCATTTTACGCTAAATCGATTAGGCCGCCACTCGCGCGGCGATTCTAGTATCGTCCTATCCCATCGAAGTAAATCGAAAGAAATCAGATCAAACTAGATCTATGTCTAAGAGGTAGTCAAATAAATGAATCGTAATCGATTACTAAATCGATTCAAGACAGAAAAATGATAATTACCATAGACAGAGGGATGATAAAATAAAGTTATAAACCTTTTAATATTCTAACAAGTAAACTAATGTGTTTTAGCTTTTTCTTACATATGCCCATTGAGTTACCATGTACTACGTACTAGAGAGGCCATCGAAAGAAAGTAATGAAACTGTCAATCAATCAATCTTTATGTCCCGTTGCATCGATCCATTTTCCTTTTATGTTCGGGTTACTTGGAAAACTGAAAAAACAAACATAGTCTAAGCAATAAGGAGTTTTCTTAAAAAACTCCCAAGATGACACTTTAACTAATGGCGTCCATGTCATAATATTTATTTTTAGTACCTTTGTATTAAAATACTTAAAAGTTCTAGGTCAAGTCGTATTAAATGACAAAAAAAATCTATGCCTTTTTTTCTGAAAAATTGCTCCTTCAAATTATCATTTTTCTGTTCGATTATAAAATCGATTAGAAT
This sequence comes from Colias eurytheme, assembly GCF_061535395.1. NCBI lineage: Eukaryota > Metazoa > Arthropoda > Insecta > Lepidoptera > Pieridae > Colias > Colias eurytheme. The sequence continues at coordinate 2,891,786 of NC_142995.1, read as the reverse complement.
CGAGAACTGTTGCATCAAATGAACATCACTAACCACAAAATTGGACAGAAAAATGAGAACAGAAAAATGAGAAGACGCTATTCATTGCTTGTTATCATACGACGCGATCTTTACCGTGCCAAGTAAAAGCCGCAATGTATTCCGAATCATTTCGTATGATTTGGTATCCGTGTTTGTCACGATCGTTTTCCACAGATATTCTTTATTTGATTTTAAAATAAATAGTGCATATTCTGATTAGAAAATTACTTACCGGTGGAAGGAAACATCTCTGCTAACTCGGCCACTCACAGCTGTGGAGTTTCTACAGTTTATAACGGCGCAATTCGGCATTTTACTTTATTCAGCTTCACGTCTTTCCTTGGCGAACTGCAAGCGCGGACTGAGTGTAGGCCAGCGTCAAGTAAGTTTCATAAACTTAGTTTGGACACGGGAAGTACATACACTCGCTTAGTCTATCTTGATACATGTCTGTGATTAAAATGAATGCAATGTAGGTATACCTAATTCCGTATGAAATGTTTGTAATACATATTTCAGTTCAACTTGCGATAACAACTTAGCAAATTTTATTAAGATATCATTAATGACTGACAATTACTGTACCTATGTTAATATATCCTACACATTTTATCCTATTATACAGGGTGCCCCAAGAAGTAGTGATGAACGGAAGCTGGGAGGTAGAAAATTGAAAAAAACGTCGTAACTCCGAAAATACGAAAAATCGCATAACATACATGGGGTGATTCGGATAGCCCTCTAGGTCCCCTCCCAGCTCCAGTATATCACTACAGTTTTTGGGACATCCTGTATAATCCCAAACATAAACAACTCATTCATTGATAGCGATAATTAAAATCCTACAACTCTACGTAAACATTACGTTAACATATCATTCAAGTTCACTAACAAATACTATGTTAAAGGAAGAATGAATAACATTATGCCCATTACATAAACCGGTGGATCCGTTACAATGTTACCGACTGACCGATCATATCCGTCGCGTGCTAACACTATTCTGTACAATACGCACTAAACCTGAGTCACGAATACACCTACAGAAATGATCTATGAGAAGATAGTAATAATATTACCAGAAATACGTCACGATCGGAAACGCTGAGAAAATTTTCCAAAATATGAATATTTCTATTACCGGGCGACGGCATGTCAGTATCAAAATTCTACGTAGGTCTACTACGATGGGCGGAGATCTCCTTATTTCGCCTTCAGAACACGTAGGGTTTCATATATTGGCTTTGTCAAGCTTTATTTCTGATAAAAGTTTATAAGAGATTGCATTATACGAAAGTAAAGATAATTTTGAATATAGAAAAATACCGGTTTGATCGAATACGAAACATACGAGCAAAAAGTGTTCTAGAAAAAAGACACAATCATGTCCAGATAATTATTGAAAATAAGTTATTTATTTAATTAGCGATAAAAATATATATATAAACTAATTCGTTAAATATTACGAACGTTGCATTAAAACGGACACGCTCAATTACTTATTCTCGATCCAATTACCTATTATTTGGAATCGAAAAAATCATAACTAGTATAATTACTTGTTAATTAAATGAAATATTTACACACACAAAAACGGCTGCTGGCCAAGTCCGAGTGCAGCGTTCCAAATTGCACCTCATTCAGCCGTATTATTAATTCGAATGGACGTTTTCACCCATTGAAGGCTCCGCGAAAATGAGGATGTATGACGAAAGGCGTAGTGATTGGTCCTTCTGAGCCACAGCTTACGCGTCAACACTTCAACACCCGTAACATGAAAAGGTAATGGAAGTCCGGTGCAACTATAAATGCTGTCAATTTTAATCAAAGCGTCACTAGTTCGCTTAGGACCAGTGCAATTCGGTGAACATGAAGTGCTTCGTTGCGGTCAGTGTATATTACACATACATTATACATGGACATTCACACCATGATTAGTGTTGTAGTAATGATAATGTATTAACAGAATGATAATATTGTCAGAGACTGAAGGAAATTTACACTTACGTCTTGTTATTACCCTTGCTATATCTGGATGGCCTTTCTGTTGAGCATTTTAAATGAACGTTATAATCGTACACCAGAATACAGTATGGCTCGTATCCGCAACACCTTCACGAATCCTTTAGTTCTGATATTAATCTGGTTGCCCAGCGCTAGTATTAAACTTTTCATAACATTATTTTTACAAATTACAGATAACTTGCCTCCTGGCTCTATTTGTTTCTACAAGAGCCTATGGAGACGGTCTACTTGGTGCGTCAATACACGCTCCAAATGATTACTATGTACGTATCATTGCAAAGATTGAAAAATGATTTTGAAATTGAAATCGAATGTTAACAAACACACAATTTTCAGTCGTACCCAAGCTATTCGTATGAAAACACTGTAAGAGATCCCCACACTGGTGATAACAAGGCCTATTGGGAGAGGCGTGATGGGGAACTCGTCCTCGGTAAATTAATTTATTTATTTAATCCTATTTATAAATCAAAAGCAGAAAATATTTATCATGCAATCTTTCAGGTGGCTACTCTTTCGTCGAGCCCGGCGGTAGCATTCGTGTTGTTGAATATCGTGCGGATGAAAATGGATTCCGCAACACTCTCCTGACTCGAATCGGGCCAAAGGTGCACCCCGGTGGCGCTACCTCCACAACCGAGATCTCCATGCCAGCGGCTCCCATCCCTAGACACGCGGCACCTCTGCCCATTCAGCCAGTTGTCTACAACTACCGGCCCAGTCTGCCTTTGCCATACTCTCACGGGTGGAACCACGGTCACCTTGGTTATTACTAAGAACGCGAAGTAAGCCTGACATGGAAAAATGCCGCTTACCATTCTTGCTTTCATACCTTCGCGATATGGTAGTCTACGTTATGTATTGTGATTTATAGATATTTTACAAGCTGTAACGTAATTTATATTATTATACAAATCGAAATACTCTTTGAATTGAGAATCTCCTCAATTTTGGATGTTTGTTAAAATCACTATGAGCACGATTAAAGCAATAACCACTATGTGGTAATTACACATTGTTTTATTTAGATTCAAACTTGAAAAAAATCCTTTCACAAATTGCATGTTCGTACTGCCCATGTTTAGACATGAAAATAACATTACAAAGAAAAAATTATAAAAAGGGGTAGGACCATTTTGGAACTTAAATAAATTAGGAAATAGAGTTCTCCTCCATCGCTTGTTTACTCATAAAATAATTCATTTGATATATCATTATAAACTCAACTAAATACATGTATAATCACAAAATTATGATAAAATTATCCACCTGCATCGAAAATTAGTTTTGATACGAACAATCTACTAGCTTCTGTCTGCCGCATCAGCCTGGGACTCGGATAATAATGCAGATTTTAATCTATCTCTCTGCAAACATAAAGATCGCATGAGGCAATTTTGTGTAAAAAAAACTTCCGTCGAATTATATAGTGTAATTTTTTTATTTATTTCGCATGACTCCAAAAATAAAGCTTTAGGCTACTGATTAGACATTGCGCAGGGCTTTATTTATCAGTCATTGATAAATATAGCCTTAGGAAAGCCCTTAGGAAAACAAAAAAATGCATGTAAAGAAAAAGACCTTAGATTATGGATTGGTCTCCGCGCGCGCGCTACGACTAGATACCGCCGGCGTACTTGGAAAATGCGGCAACTAATAGTACGCCGAATTCGGCGTACCCAAGCCAGTCGTGTCACAAGCATTGTGTGGAGAGGGCGAACTGATAGTTTATAAAGATTTTGAACAAAATCTGAAGTAAAATGCCTATTTGTGTCATAAAACTATTTAAAAATAATACAACAAAAAACAGGAAAGATACTGGGATCACGTACGATCACTAAGTATCGTATTAATCGAAATTTCTCCTTTACTTCGAAAATATTTTCTACGAAAATACGACGCCATTCAATGTTGCCGTACTGCATATCCAAAAAAATACACGTGGTTGAGGAAATCTTTTAGCAATAATTTGAACTTTTTTTTTAAATACTATTACTAACACATGTATAAAAAAGTATAATAACAATAATTTATTTCTGTTTAACCATGTTTAACTGACTCATATAATATGTTTTTTTTTATTTCCGCTTTTTTACTTTTAAACAACCTTTGTGACTATAGTATAGTAGCGTCGCAAGTGGATTTGAGTCGCATGTTCATGGATTCGATTTCCGGCCAGGTCAGGATGAAAAAAATATTTTTCAAACTTCTTTCCAAGATGCCAGATTTCCCATTTATTAGGTAAAATTTATGTAGCTGGCAGCCCAATTCTTCACACACACTAGCGTCTTTACAAATTGCCTAACACACACTACAGAAATGAGTTGCCGCACTCACAGAGCTATTGTTTTTAGGTGGGGCGGTATCTAGTCGTAGCGCGCGCGCGGAGACCAATCCTTAATCTAAGAAAAAGACGTTCTATATATGCATTTTTTGTTTTCCTAAGGCCTAAGAAGCAGAATCATATCCACGCCTTTTCTTCCTGGGTATATTTTTATACTGGATCGTATCAAGTGATCATGATGTCGAAGTTTTCGCTTTCCACCAATGACTATACAGCTTGGTTAAAAGATAGCTTAACCCCGTGATAGTATATGATGGGAATTTACGGTGTTCACTTATACTTACTTTCAAGTATATTAGCATAGCTTTGAAAGAGAAACAAATAATAATAGTTTTGCTATTGATTTTTCTAATCAGAATAATTTCGTCTACATAAAATTAAACGCAGTATGTGAGTTACTTTTTAGCTTAATGTAACACTACAGGCAGGAAATAGACTTAAAGATGGTGTTAATCTGGTGAATAGCATAAAGGTAAATTAGGGTAGATGTTCTACATCGCGAGATGTAAACAATTTTTCTGCTACAGATATGAAAGCATCATCAAGTTATTCGTTGTTCAGAATTGACCTGTTAGCGATTCAATAATGCGTGAGCATGTTCTTTGCTTTTTCACATCAATAAAATTACAAAGTTAATTTATTATTAATAATTAATATCGTTTCAGCTCACTAACTTTGATAACAATCATAACGATTTAATACTGCGTTAATACTTTTCAATTCCCGTCATAATGCATTTGTCGAATGTCAGCACTTTACCTTTTCAATATTCATCAAACATATCAATCGTAGACTTGACAAACCAAACTGGATATCAGCAATAATTAGAGCAAGTCCTCACATTAATTATTCGTTTACGAACATTGCATTGAAGCGGACATGCTCCAGAACGCATTCTCATGTGAGCGTCAATTATTTGGAAACACAAATCAAATTTAGGTATTTTATTTCAAATTTAATTAATTATAAATAAAACTGGAAACAACTTGTGAGCACGCTCGGCGTCCACACCGACTGCTACTTACGCAGTAAAGCCGGATCATTAATGCTATTACATGTTTTCACTTATTAGGTTCTGTGAAAATCAGGATGCTTGATGAAACCTGAGCGATTGGTTTTTCGTATAGCGGCGGTACACGTTCTAAAGATTCTACATCCTTTTGTTTTAACTTAATGAAGGTCCTCTGCACCTATAAATTGGCAGTTCTAAATCAAACGAATCAGTTCTGTTGTGATCTTTGCAACTCGGCAAACATGAAGTACTTCATACCGGTCAGTGATCAATTCTTGGATAGCGGGTATAATATTATAGCGCAAATCTTGGAACTTGTGTTGATTTATTTGTTAATTGCAGGTATCGTGCCTCCTGGCTCTATTACATGCCATCCCATCAGAAGCTTATGGGCATGGTCTTGGATACGCCTCAGGCCACGGACACCATGACTACTACGTAAGTTATAACTACGATCATGTGTGCTGGATACATCAAAACTTTCTCATTTGCTGTTTGTGATTAACTAATTTCAATATTGCAGGACTACCCGAGCTATGCATATGAGAACACCGTGAGGGACCCTCACACCGGCGACAATAAGGCTTACTACGAAAAGCGTGATGGAGACCTCGTTGTTGGTAAATATCATTTTTTTACAGTTAAATACTAACTATCGTATTTTGATAAAATACGCCCTAAATCAAAACATATTTTCAGGTGGCTTCTCGTTTGTGGAACCTGGCGGCAGCATTCGTATTGTGAGGTACAAGGCTGACGAGTCTGGTTTTGTCAACACGCTCCTCACACGAATCGGGCCAAAGGTGCACCCCGGCGGCGCTACCTCCACGACTGAAATCTCCAAGCCAGCATCTCCCATCGCTCACTCGGCGCCCTACTACCGACCCTACCTGCCCTACTATTCAGTGCCGTACTCACACGGACACGGATACGGATACGGGCGCCATGGCTACTATTACAATTAAACATTACGAAGTCAACAAAACAAACGCTTATAGATAAACTACATCCGTTCCTTCGCAATATGATTTATCATATTATGTATTGTGATTTATAATTTATTTGAAAAGTTTTATATTTTATGTACGGGGCCTTATGAGTCATATCGATTGAAACACGATTAAAGCAATAACCACTGTGTGGTAAATCGAGTCGTTTTATTTAAACACCACCTTTGTGATAAAATATAGTATACATATTATAAAGTGACATCCTTTAAAACTGTGTCAATGAATATTATTAATATTTTATAATATAATTATTAACCTGTAAATATACTTTTTACCCAACTATTACGTCGGGGATGAATATGAAAGACCGGCACATAACCATATTTGTTCAAAACCAGTACCACCGCTTGTTCAGACATAACATTTGGCGGTGGTATACTTTAGTGTTTATAAAAACCCTACATACAAACATTGAAACACTTAACATTCTTGCGGCAACTAGCGAGCAATATGTCTCGACCGCTTTGGGTAAATGATTCATTTATTCTTAGTTAATCTTTCAAGTGGAAAATTTAATTCAACGATGCCTCAATGTAACCTATTGATTTATATTGTGTAAACATTGAAATATTTTGTAAAATATATCCAAATTATAGATACGATTGAATGTTAATTAAAATTGTTTCATAGATTCAATTATTAAATTATTAATTTTATACATTCACAATACAATACAAAGCATTTTTTATCATTCACTTTATTTTTTCAGATTCAAAGCTTGCTACTTTTAAAGTTCATAGCATCAAGCGAAAGCAACCCCATCATCGCTGCTGCTATCGAACATGCTCCAGTCAGTGCTGTAGTGAATACTGTTGTAAGTATCGCGATGACATTAATCAAACGATCTCAAAAGTAGTTATAAGTTATCTTGATTTAAATTTGTAAAATTTTCAGGATTATCCCAGATATGCCTTCAGCTACGCAGTTATTGACCCGCATACCAATGACAAAAAAGCTCATTGGGAGACGCGAGAAGGTAATGAAGTCAACGGCGCTTATTCGTTGGTAGAACCAGACGGTAATATTAGAATTGTCGAATACAATGCAAACGATGTAAAAGGTTTTACAGCAGTCGTGAAGAAGCTGGGACCAAACGTGCATCCTACCCAAATAGTTCAAGCCGTTCCGCTAATACTAAGCCCAGCGCCACATCCACGTGTTGTAGCCGAAGCTGTACATCAACCTGAAGCAGTTCCCATAGTCTTGCCCCCCGTGCACCATCCAGTACCAGCTAAAGTAGAAGTCGCGGAAGTACAAACTGAACACAGAGTTGAAGAACCGAACTCTTTAGCATACGGCTTAGGTGCTGTTGCTTTGCCTATTGAAGTTCCAGAGGTGGTATTCGAGAAAGGAAGTCTTCCGTGGGATCCACGCACAGGCTCGTATGGCGGATGGCGACCCCTCCCCGGACCTCAGGCCAAGCAAGCATATGCAACTATTTACAGTCGGAAATATATAGACGGGCATCTACACAAAATTGTGACGGGACCCATTTCACTGGTTGGAAAAACTTTGTATATAAGGAAAACACACAACTAGAAGGATAAACTGCGTGTACAATAGAAGCTTTAATTTCAACGATATGAAGAAGTTGAATAAAATAAGTCTCTTAGTTAGTAACAACGTAGGCCAGGGTTCGTAATAGTCAACAAATGGAATAGTCATAAATGTAAATAAAATAATTCAAGCGGTCATTATATTATTATGTTTTGTTACTATTTTTTGATAAAATAGTAATAAAAAATAAATCATATTTATAAATGGCAAAATCATTTTATTTTTAACCTTTTTAGGCACGTTTCAAAAGTTACAAAGATTAACTTGTAGTACCTTCTCGGCATGAAAATCCTTATGAACAATGTGTTACTCTATATACATCTATAAGACAATGTGGTCACGTAACGTTGGATAAATGATTCTGATGTTAAATGGTATCAACCAGAAAAATAATATTGAATAGCCACATTCCTGTTTGTTCAACTTGAAATTGCGTATGTAAAATTACAAAGACAAATTTTTATTGCATATAATCTTGAAATCTTTCAATTAATAAAATTTACTATGATTTCGTAATCATTTTTTGTCCGACTTCTTAAGATGAAGTTCTATGTTACACTGTATATATTTTTATAACTATATCAAATCAATAATTATGTTACTACTTTGAAATTATTCAATTTAAACAGCTATATTCTAAAAATAGCTTCGATAAATCAAACAATCAGAAACATAAACAACCATCATGAATAGCTTCTATACAAAAAAACTGACACGCTTATTAGAAGTAAGATATCATTCTTCACATTCGTCTTGTTACGACAGCGCACACGCGTGAGTTCCTTCACGCTTCTATGCATACTGATAACTGATAAGTTAAATTTGGTAATAGCTTCTTAAAATAATTATTAAAAAATAACTGCAAATTGTCACTTCTGCTACAAAAAAAATATAGTCGAATTGAGAACCTCCTCTTTTTTTGATAAAAAAGTGGTTTGATAAAAAAAAACACATGCATTCTGAAAATTTAAATTCAGATGATATTTTTTTAGATTAAAATTTCAAGGTCGCACCATGACAATACCGTCACGTCATGGAGTACGGCGTCGATTTTGGTATCTTTGAATCTTGTCAAAGAAGTTTCACTTCTGACACGTGTGCTCGGTACACATGTTTTTTTTTTCAGACTTTAAAGTTTAAACCTCTATGCGATATTGATAACGAATGTTTCACTACTGCATATTGACTATTTGTAGTTGAAACACAGAATTCACTGCGTTACAAAATGTTAATTTTGCAATTTTAGGGAGACTTTAGAAAAAGGTTCAAATAGGTTATTAATTCCGAGGTTACTACTATTGTTATACACTCATACATGGTGCAACAGGCAATAGGCGGAAACATTATGATCAACATGCGGTTAGAACCACTGCTGCTACTCCTGTTGCCAGCAATATATTGATATCACCTCCTGAACATTCAACATTCTTGCTGAACAAATGTTTATTATGAAGGAGTAAAAGAAAAAATCTGTATACAATCTCTGATGTTTTCAGTGTGTCCGCAGACGCAGTGTTACCGCAGACGATGCGTGATATTATAAAATTTTATATAACAAAAAAATACTATTCAGAATAAGCTGAACATGGAGTAAAAGAATAATAAAAAATTATAAAATGTAAATGCATGTATCTAATTCAAATTACAAATGCACACTGGGTATATAACTAGGGTTATGCAATGTGCACCCCACATTGTAGTTTTCCAGGCCAAACCAACACGTTATGTATATTTGAGAGCATTGAAGAGCCGTTGGACTGGTTGAAAATTGACGAAGACAACCCATCCGGAAAGGTTTGACAAAACCGGAGCGTTTAATAATTGCGGTATAAATAAGCCAGCTATTGTTGACAAAGGCACAGTATACTTTGTTTGCTCCTTGGTTAGAGACAACATGAACATGTATTTGGTGGTAAATATCACCATTATTAGATTCCAAAATATATTCGACTTCTGAAGTCGTAGAACCACATGAAGCATGGTTCAAATGCTTTTTTATGAAAATTTTTTAAACATAAACTTTTGTATATTCTATACTTAGCAATATACTATGATTTCCAGGTATCCTGCCTGCTGGCGACCGTAGCAGTGGCGTTCGCCAACCCGCACGGAATTGCTTTACTTGCCCATAACACTATTGAAAGTATTGTAAGTATCGACTTTATAACTTAAATGTCATCAAGAATGTAATGTAGAAATAAATTAACATTTCTTTTTATCTTGCAGCCAAACCCCAACTACAGGTTCGACTATTCTGTCAACGACCCACACACTGGTGACAATAAGGCGCAATGGGAAGAGCGTAACGGCGACAACGTCCAAGGATCGTACTCGCTTGTTGAACCCGACGGCAACATCCGCACCGTTGACTACACCGCCGACCCACACAGGGGCTTCAACGCCGTGGTCAGGAAATCGGGACCCAACATCAACTCCGTTTCTTACTCTGCTCCAGCAGTTATCCAAAATCACGTGGCGGATGTCGCTCCCGTAGCTGACATCGGGCACTATGGCCATGCCAACATTGTTCAGCAGGCTTCAGTAGTCGAAAATGTTCCAGTTGTTGAAAACGTCCCAGCCCTTCAACAAACTTCTGTCATAGATCATGTCCCCGCCGTTCAACAGACGTCATACATAGACCACGCGCCCGCCATTCAACAGACGTCATACATAGACCACGCGCCCGCCATTCAACAGACGTCATACATAGACCACGCGCCTGTCGTTCAACAGGCATCATACATCGACCACGTCCCCACTGTTCAACAGGCCTCATACATCGACCACGTCCCAGCCGTTCAACAGACGTCCTACATCGATCACGCCCCTGCGCCTATCACTGAACACGCGCCTCTCCAGACCCCACACAACATCTACAACTCGATTCTCAACAACGCGAATTTGATTGCGCCATCGCACAATTTGAATCTGTTGTCTCTCCTGCAACCGAACCACGCTCCGTGGGTGTCTGTATCGGGCTCGTCGTACGGCCATGGCGGGCAAGTTCTGCACAGGTGGTCGGCTGGGCCCATCCCCTTGGACAGACACAGCCTCACCATTAGAACGCGACATTAACCAGACGATAAGCTGTCGTTAGATAAGCTATACTATAACTTCTCCGTGTTTAAGTAACCTATTTGTTACTCGCGGCCCTAGTGTGTTCTTGCATATGATATGATGCGTGCAAAAATACACATAGGTCTTTAGAAGTTAAGATGAATTTGTTGTGTATCCAGAGCAAATAAGTGTATATAATTTATTTTCTGATTGTGCCTGTAAATATACTGTTCTAATGAAGACAATATTGAAATAATAAGAAAATATCTTTCATTTGAAATTATCCCTTCCATCTAACATAGCTCATTTCATTATTATCGTTTTTCTATAAAAAAAATTAAGTAATTGAATTTATACATACTGAGGAATTATTAATAAGATTGCAATTTATTGCCGCTCAAAAGTTATTATACTCCCTTTTACTGAAGACTGACATTTAGATATATATCCATTCATTAGAATTTTACATATTCCTTTCAACTTTCGTGAATTGTGCCACAGTTTGTATCAGGTATCGAACCCATCACCGAACTATTGCGCAGTCATGCAAAACTATTATAACGAGACGATAACATACTTCAGTGGGCAGTAATATATGTACCCAGTCCACATACATAATAAGTATAACGTTGCATGAATTCATACCGAACCAACTGCATTCCTTGGATTTTTCAATTGCCACTTCAATTTTCATAATTAAATTGAAATACAACAACAAATAATGTATTGCCGCGGGAAATATGCGCGAAAATGGTCTTAATTGCTCTATAACGTGTTTTAACAATATTCAAGTTAGTTTTAGGATTATATAATGCATTCTTTGGATGTTAAGTAATTGTTATAATAAGGATTAAATGAATATAATTATCCATTATTCGCATATAAATATAAATTAACAGATTATGTAATGGCAATAAAGACAACCTGCTTATTTTGCCTGTAGGTTTCGTTCGAACGTTGAACATAATTAAATGCAATGTCTATTATGACGATATTTTTAAACTACGAGATTTATTTAATTATATGTTAATTTATTTAATTATATTGACACCTCACACCACACACACACAGTGAAAAAATTTTAAAATTTTGAATTTTTCGTGTTGCCTATAATTTTTCATATACTTAATTCAACCAAATATACTATTAAATAATAACTAATAAATTATTTATTTATTAAATTATGTTGTACTCACTGGGTTGTTGTCTTCATCAACATCGTATTCTTCTCTCTGCACCATCATCAGCTTCCCGCTTGCATTTATAACCTGCATGTGTGAGAAATTTATATCAGATCATATTGTAACTTAACATGAGATGGATAATTAAAATCTAATTTTTATTTTGGCAAAATGAAAAATAGTCTGTAAAAATAATGAAAGGATTTGACGTTTATGAGAGATATAGAAAAGCTGTGTATATTATGCACGCACTCTGTCTCTATATGTGGATTAAATGCGTACGTAGAAGCAGCTTAAGTATGTGCATTTTTTTTCGCAATTGCGAGATGAACAAAAGTCAAAAACATAACCTGAAATAAATATGTGTATCCAAATAAGCGATAATATGTGTGCGTATAATTTCTCCTGAACAGGTATATTGTGTTGTTGAACCGTACATGTGTGCTTGCGAAGCCGAAGGTTCTTAAAATACGCGCGTAGCGCGGATGTACAATACCATACACATGCCTACATGTGCATATGTGTGTGCGTGTCGAGTTACCAGTTGGTCAGGACGCGTATGCGCGCGCGTGTGTGTGTGTGTATAAACGTATGTCAAGTCACGACGTGTGGCGTGTTCATGTGTGTGTGTGTGTGTCTGTGCGTTATACCAGCGAGTCGGGCGCAGACAGCGGCGCGGTGCGGGCGGAGCGCGCGTGCGGCGGCACGTCGTGCAGGCGGCACAGTGACGCTGACACGACGCACGCGGGGTGCGACAGCGCGGACACGTCCACCGCTTGCACGCAGCGCAGCTCGATGTTGCCGTCTAAGATACAAAATATATACTTAAGTTACGTCATTAATGGTATGTGATGCATTTAACTTTGATTTCATTAGAAACGTGAATTACTTTTTTATTTTTTATTGCAGATGCAAATGTTAAGTTTTGAAGTGAAAACTTCTTTAGCGGCGTTGAGCACTTTTTCTGTAATGGGTATAAAATCTTAAACTCGCGTCAGGACACGTGACCTGATCGAAAAAGCGTAAGACGGATGGATATCAAACATGCTCAACGTTAATAATCAAGTTTTCACTTCTGCCGGCACTCCCGGAGTGCAACCCGTCTATTTTTTTCTTTTATAAGGGAACAAATTTCTTGCCAATTTTCGGTTAGATCTCTTGTCGGTTTATGTTACGGTACATTTACATCGAACGAACAAAGAGCTAGAGCTAGAGCGAGAGCATTCTTTCGTGATCTTTTAGTGTAAACAAAAACTCGTATTCAATGTTGTTCAGTATTAGAAAGAACAACGAAATAATGCTCTACGCCTATTTACACTAAAATAATTTAACATAGTGGGGTTAGAATAAGCATTCGCTCGTTTGATGTAAATGCACCGTTAATTACATTTTCTTGATCTTTTTGACCCGTTAATAGTTTCAAAAACACAACTCACTATTATCCAAACAGTTCAGCTCATATATGGTAACGAGAGCATCAGCACCGAACACGACGAGCTGATCCCCGAGCATGTCCAGCACGAACACCTGCGACTGCACGCGCACGATCTTCGCGAAACGGTTGTCGAGCTTCGCGTCGCGAGCGTAGAAACGGACTTCGTCGTGCCCGTCAAGGATGCTGTAGCATCCTGCAAGATGAACAAGAGGTGATGATTATAATATAATCAAAATAATAACGTGCCTAAAGAAGTTTATAATAATGATTATAAACTTCTTTAGGCACGTTGAGAGTAAAATTTCAAGGTCACGTCATGGAGTGAGGCGACAATTTTGGTATCTTGGAATCTCGCCCAAAGAAGTTTCACTTCTGACATGTATGCTTTGCACACATGCTCTTTTTTATGGTGACACATAAATATAATTATATCTTAAATATTTCATAATCATGTTAATAAAACATAGTCTAACCCCTATCTCTCTCATCTCTTATCTCCCATCCAACCTCATTTTTAATTGAAACTTTGTGTTTCTGTCCAAATTTTCAAGTACCATTGTACAAAAAAACTGTATTTACCATTACTCGTATACAAATACGCACCCACGACGACATAGTCCCGCCAGCAGAGCATGCCGCCGGTGACCACGAAGTCCTTCTCCTGCGCCTCGTTGCCGAACAGCTTCCAGCGCCTCGCCGCGCGGCTGTAGTGCGCGAGGCCGGTGCGCCCCGCCACGCATATCGTCTCGCCCGCCTCGTCTATCGCGCTGTACTGCACCGACCAAACATAACGTTACTTTTTTACTAAGTTTTTTTATTTACTACAAACTAGGCCAATTCGATCTGGCTAACTAGCTGTAATGCTACTGCATGTGTCGAAAAATAAAAAAACAAACATAAAATAATGAGGAATAAATACTCCTACATTTAAGAGCGTATACGCACTATGCGGGTAGCCGCATTGCGGGTAGCCGTCCGGCTGACCGCAAGCACAATTATGTACGTAATATTCATTTCTATGCGCACTGCGATGCGGCTACCGCAGACCGCACAGTGCGCATAGAAATGAATATTACGTACATAATTGCTGCTTGCGGTCAGCCGGACGGCTACCCGCATAGTGCGTATACGCTCTTACACAGTTCTTTCTAAACTCGGTAACTAGCACATTATGTGTTCCGTTTGACGTCCGTAGTCCATTATGAGAGAGTACATCGCCTTTTTCCCCGTGAAGTCGCTAGATGGTGCTAGTTTTAAGCCCGTCACGTGGTACCGCCGCCAGCGCCGCGAGTGGTGGGAGACAAAACTCACCACAGTTCCAGCAAGCCACCAGAAATATTCTCATTGTTGCGTCGTTTTTCAAACCGTACGCAAGTCGTTAGATTATATGTAATTTTAAAATACTTTATTTTAAATTACATATATACATAATTTAAATTTAAGTAATAATTTTATACGAACTTTCGAGATTGAAGTAGAAAGTTCAGTTTTTTCTTTTTAAATAGTTTTTATTTAAGTCCGTTACGTTTCATAGTGAAATGAATATTCAAGTGTTACCTGCGTTATCGTTATTTCAAACGAATAACGAAAATCGGATTTATTTGAAGTATAAATCTGCAATCACGAGCGTCGCATCGCGACCATAAGTCTATAGCGCAGGCCAAGGGCCTACCGAATCGTGTCGAGCGTCATAACAGCGCGTTTTCTACGTGTTCCGAGCTGAGTTCTTTTTGTTCGGGGTCCAGCGACGACGAGGAGCCGCCGCAGCGTGTATGGCGCCGCCAACGCGCGTTCAGCCGCTCGTGTGCAGGTTTGAGATTTTGTCTCAACACGGTGAGTCATGTTATTAATACATTATACGTGATTTACGATGATTTCAATGCAAATCTTTCAACGTTAATGGTTATTACTGGATGTTACGCCTTAGATAACCTATTTTCACAAATATCGGTTTTAAGATAGTTAGTATATTAATTGCCGAAAGCAGATTCGAAAAGTGTTTCGAACTTTTGATTTTATTCCTCCTTGAATCGTATTCGCTACGCGAACATTCTAAATGTATGTGAATTGTGCCTTCCTTTTCCGAATTGAGGGTAGATATCAAAAACGAATTCTTAATCTCGTTAGATTAGAAAATTCATCCGATACGAGTCGAATCAAGTAGAATGTATTTGCCTATATCTTGTAAGCACAATAGAAATAGGTAAATTATTACGAATTCTTACAAATATATTAATAATTTTTGCCTGACGCATTAAATTAGTCCGCGACTCTGTGCCTAATTACTGCTAAATTTAAATGCGACTTCTATTCTCTATACAAATAAAGTTAAGAATTAATAGAGATGCTTTGAAGGGGATTATTGATAAGTTTAAATTCATATAAAATTCCTCCCGCTGGGGAAAGAATTTTTAACTTTCCTACTAACATGATTAGTAGCATATGCAGATAGGCGGATTTGATAAGTTGGTTTAAAACTCGTCACAATCAGTTTTTACCAGTACATGCAATAACCGTTAAGATCGACTTTTTAAGTCGTTTCAAATCATTTCATGAATACTAAAGTTAGAATCAGGAAACACCAAAAGAATAAAAAAGGGGGGGGGGGAGATTTTCAACAAATAAAAGCTCAAATTAATCTCGTCATCCTCGAATACCATGTAATTCGAAAACCAGCCATAGTTTTCACTTAAGAGGTAATAATACTTATTTATTCTTTAACTCTTGACATCATACTTTATGTCTTTGAAGATTCAAGTCACTATTGAAAATCAGGGGTTCGTCAAACGAACACCATGACTATTGTTAATCACCCCTTTTCATAATTAAGAAAAGCAAGTTCTGCAAATACAGAGTAATTTTCAATTTCACACCCACTGTTAACTGTGACATGACATACTCAACATAAGATCATAAATTTTTGTATTTGCGAGGCTATCGACTACCCGTACGTATCGACGCCTCCTATATCCTTGTATCACTATTGTATACCATATCGATATTATAATTATAAATACATCATAAACGAAGGTCAATTACTTAAGATAACGTATCAGCCCTTCGGGCTCAAAGAATGTTTGCAACAGTCACAAACTGGACTGCTGAAGAACCAAGGGACTGTGGCCTTTACTTGGTGATCTACATGGGCAATGATTTGCGTTCACCAGAACAGCATGCACACCACATTGAAATGAAATGAAATGAAATGAAATGAAAGGATTTATTTTGCAAGAAATGTGAAAAATTTACATATGTTATATTGTTTCATTATTCCGCACAAATCGTCAATTGATTGGCTTGCAGAGACTTTGGAATTACAATTCAACTCAATTCAATTCGAAATGAAAGTTCGTCTCTAACCTACTTTGGAATATCAATCCGATAGAATCTATTCTGACACCCGAGCGTTGCTAAGATTTTCTACGAATGGTTTGGAGCACGGAAGCAAATTTGAAATTGGCGATGGAAATTAAATTGAAAGTGTCAGTGCCTTAAAACAGGCTTAATAGCAGGCAGTTGGTCCCTCAAGCAGGCATACCACCTCTTAGGGTTTCTCAACTTTGCAACCTTCATCACCCTCCGGGGAAGGATGCACTGCCGCATGCTATAGCGCCAAGGGAACGCCTCTCGGGGCTTATTACCTTTGCAACCTTCATCACCCTCCGGGGAAGGTTGCACTGGCGCACGCTGCAGCGCTACAGAAACGCCTCACAGGCTTATCACTTTTGCAACCTCTATCACCCTCCGGGTAAGGATGCACTAGAGCACGCTGCAGCGCTACACGAACGCCCCACGGGCTTATTATTATTTTTGCAACCTCCATCACCCTCCGGGGATGGATGCAGTGGCGCAGCACGCTGCAGCGGTACAGGAACGCCTCTCAGGCCTTTTATTTGAAACCTTCATCACCCTCCGGGGATGGAAGCACTTACGCACGCTGCAGCGCCACAGGAACGCCTATCAAGGTTTGTCATCGTTGCAAATTTTATTACCCTCCGGGGAAGGATGTACTGACACACGCCATAGCGCTACAGGAACGCCTCTTAGGGCTAATCAACTTTGAAACCCTCCGGGGAAGAATGAACTGCCGCTCTTGTTAAAGATCTAGTTCAAAAACATCTTTTAAAAGCAAGTAAGTGAAAAAACAAGTATAATATCTACCAGCCGTATCCAATTCACAGGATAGTCTTGGCAGTGAAGGAAAGGACCTTGGACCCAGTGTCATTGAAATGTTTGCAGTAATAGCTTTCCTAATCTTGACTGTCGAGGTAGTAAGAAAAAATTTCATTCAAAGGCAGAACGAAATCTCTTTGACAAGAGTTATTAGTTTGAACGTTTGAACACTTCACAACCTTCTAGGGCTGTACAGCTAGGAAGCCGAATTCTCGCGCAATTGCACCGGCTCCTAATACAACGTGCTCGAACAGTCGACACAAACATTTCCATTCAGAGGGGAATTCTACAAATAAATTTTGATCACAGCTCAAACAGCTTACGTTATTTCAAGTAAGACAGTCTTAAACAACCGGCTCTATTGCCTCGAGTTCATTATAATAGTACCCAAGTGGAAGAAACCCTCTTTGCACCTAGACCGCAAGAGGCGTGCTACTATCAGGATAAGTCCTCTCAATCGTTCACTGACAAACACGCACAGGTTCAGCTCCAACGCAAATACAGAACCTACAGCTGAAAGTCTGGCTCATTTTGAATAGGTCAACCTATTGTACACCTTGATGGACAGCTTAAAAAAAAAAAAAAAAAAAAACATACATAGACTGCTGGTGACCACTGACCAGGCTATAAAAGGATGCTAAATACTTAGCTAAATTATGTATAACTGATGGTTTAGTACACTATTCTTATACATAAAATCAGTCAGTTTGTATTAAAATAAAATTATATTAAAATTTCATTTGATCATTTAAGCAAATATTAATTACCTTAGGGTATTTCCTTAGCTAGAACAAATCTTTCAAAATTACAAATCCGGAAGACAAGGAAGGTTATTCAAAAACTCTTATCGAGATATTTTTAAAATAAATCAGCATAATAAAAATAATTATTTGACTATGTGATTTATAAAATTAATAAAAAATTGTTTGCATTTATTAACGCGCAGCTACTATACTGTGATTACTGTTATTAGCTTTTGGACGTGTTCTCTATTTATTCCTGTTTACATTGCAATTCAAAACAATGGGTCGAGAGTGAAGACGCGTTTACCTCGCATTCCGCAAGTTAGCTAAATTATTGTCACATATTATGTAAATATGAATCCAGTTTCAAGCGCATTTTCCAATCCATAAGAGGTTCTCTGACTAATCTCTTTATTACTACACAGCATCCGGTGAGACCAGCTACAGCGGCTATCATTGGTGGCAGGGTAAAGTGAGCTCTTTTAGAGTCGAGTTTGAAATCTGGGTAATGTTACATAGTTATATGTAGTAGCATCATCAATCTATTTGGAGAAATATCTAGTTATATCTAGCTATGTTTATAAACATTATTATTTACGTACATATTTTTAAAGAATATAATAAATTCGATCACAAGGTGGCATTCGAACCCCCGTCTTTCCGCCACATGGTGGAATTATTATTATATTATTGTCGTAGTGTATCTAATACTAATCAAAATAGAAGTCATTAGTAATCACAATCGAGATTTATCAGCCTACTAAGGTTTAAGTGCATATTATACTGATTAAAATGTTGACAAGATATACTTATGGATGTATTTTATGCATGGTATTGAGACAAATTTTCAATAATTATCAAAGTCATGATTTTATACATTATATACTTTGTTTATAGGATGTATATAAGCTTTTTGGGGCATTACTCTATCACATTGTTGCATCTTATTTATCAAGCCACCAGGAGATATCAAACAACTCTCTCATAATGGACTACGGACGTCAAACGGAACACATAATATATAAATTTTACCTTAAAATAAAATTTGTATTATGTTTCCTAAGACGTCCGTAGTCCAGATAAGGTCTTCCTGGTGTTATTTTTGCACCATTCATTCCGTATCATTTATGAGACGAACAATGAGAATATTTCTGGTGGCTTGCTGGAACTGTGGTGAGTTTTGTCTCCCACCACTCGCGGCGCTGGCGGCGGTACCACGTGACGGGCTTAAAACTAGCACCATCTAGCGACTTCACGGGGAAAAAGGCGATGTACTCTCTCATAATGGACTACGGACGTCTTAGGAAACATAATACAAATTTTATTTTAAGGTAAAATTTATATAATATTTTGATTCCCGATGACGCGATGATCTTTAATAAAAAAAACGTAAGAAACGTAAACATATCGAATTTAAGAAATACTTTTTTAAACAAACAATCTACTAAGATTGTAAAGCTGAGAAATTTGATTTCTTTGCTTTTTTCTTATTTTACTCTGACTGCAAAAAAGAAAAATTGGTTGTCTGTAAAGTCGGTTTACTGACGATAGTTGAACGTGACAACGTCCGATTGTGCTTCTTTGTCGCTCGTTCCGCGCTCTTGCTTGCACTTCAAGCCTTACATGGAACGCCTCAGAGCGAGGTAACGCCGCATGAGTCATGTTTTTTCGTGCGTGCAGCCGGCTCTATCGAATTATAAGACGTTTTCACGTCAAAAAAAGAAGAACATGCAACCAAACAAACAACTCACCCTCAACGGCCAATTACTGGCTATATACGTAGCCGGTAACTGTATAACAATCCATTGCTTCCTACATTCATTGTCATCAACAAACTCCTTATACTTTGCACTATTTAAAATTTCTTGCTGAGGATTCACAGATTCTTGACCATTCTCCTGATATGCGTCTGAAGATGAATCTATTATTGAAATCTTTGTACGACGCGTGAGATTGTCTTCTAGATTGACGTATAACTTGTCATCTGCTTGTAAGTAGAGGTGTCTTTGGTTGCTCTGTAAGTTGAAAATCATGAATTATAAAACTAAATAACAACATCAGTGTTTGAAAGTATTCTACGATATATTAATTTTTTTTTCCTGTAATATGAAATAAGTCAAAGTGAATACACGTATTTTTATTCAATACATATTCCTCTGCAAAGTTAATTTGAATATTAAAGCAAAAAAAAACAATAGTAAGAATTATATGAAAATATCTTTAAGCAACCAAAAATTATGAATTATTTAATAATAAGTTGAATTTGCTATCCTTACAAATAAATAATCTTACAACTTACCATACATGGATTTACACTAAGTGGACTCTTTACAAAGTCCATTTGAATAAGACTCGACTTTGAATCTTCTTCCATTTTTACCATCCACAATTGATAGCCCTCTGTAGCCCATTCCTGTATTAAATTAAATCAACTATCAGCACACAATATTTCAAAAACACATATACATAATAACAAAGATATACATAAAAAAGTTGTGTGGTTTTATGAAACCACGGTAAAAGTGAAACTTAGGCACAAAATTATCGTATTTGTACGATAATTTATTATCGTACGGTTCGACCGTCACGCGACATGCGCTACACAGACCAAAAAGTTTGAGACGATGTAATAAAAGTTTCACTTTAATAACAAAGATATTATAAGTAAAAAGGGTAGATATGTTACGAACACAACATTCAATTAACCGTCAAAATAAGATGACATGATTTAAAAATTGTTAGCAAAAAGAGAGAACTGTACTTTTTACGTATATTATCAATACAGAATACAGAATAAGATATTCTTTGATTATAACACCACTTTTTTACGTTTTAGTTTAATAACTCAGGCCCCGGAACAATAGAAAATCTATTGTGTCTGGGACCGTTCGGGGTTCAATGGGTTGATTCAATTATTTTTACTATGGAAAATAGTACAAATATTAGTCTCCACTTTACTATAATCTGTTTTCTCACCATGCTAGCAACAACAAGTGGGTTATGGCTGGCCAGATCCTGGTTGAGACCATAGTCCCAAGCCAGAGAACACATTAGCAATGCTCCGAATGTGCTCCAAACTGAGAGACCGCCTCGCTCCCAGCTTACAGCCACTGCTCGACCGTCGCCTGTCCACCTTGAAATAAAAAAAGAAAGAAAAATTATTTGTAAACAGTATGCTACAGACTTATAGATCTAAATTTTTCGACAAATTAAAATTTCGCATTCTATCCCGCGAGATTTTCAATTGCCGAATTTTTTTTTGTAATCTAACAGTTTTTATAATTTTATGGTGACATATCCAATGAATGCCCTTTATAAAAATATGAAGTAAGATTATTTGGTAGTATCTCAGGCCCCGGAACCACAGACACAATAGAAAATCTATTGTTTCTGGGACCGATCTTGCCCCTTGGGGCTCAATGGGTTAATGTATTGAAAAAGTCATACCTCATACATTTCACTGGTCCAGGATCACCCGGAAAGTCTTTAGAACTGAGCACCATAGTGTGAGATAATTCGAGCCCACCCGTCGCTTCATCTATCGTAAATACATCCACTTGAGAACTGAAACAAAGTTTATATATTTAAAAAAAAACCTTAAATTTTATGAAGTCCTCACTATATAGCAATAAAATATACGAATAATAGACATACTTCTTCCTTCCGATTGCTATTAATCTAAATTTATGATTCACTCGCGCACAAGTTGCATCGTCTATTCCTTGCGCCCATATTCCTTGAACTGCCTGAAAATGATAAAAATTTTTAAATTAAATAATTTTCACACATTATATGCAATTTATAAGTAAACTTTAAAAAGGATAGAAAAATAATCGTGTGGCGGGATTCAACGCATCGTCGTAAGTTGCACGGCAAGATGCGGTTAAAATCCCGCCACTTTTTATTTTTTTTTTTTTCAAATTTCTCATAGCCTTTTTTTTACCACTAGCCTGTCTACCTATAAAGGAGGATGGTTTAAAAAAGATGTTATTAGCGTTTGTAAATTGTAAAATAGACTTCGTTACACTGATTAGCATGATTCTGATATATATTTTATTTTCGCGTATACAATTTAAGATATTTACCAAATTTAACATAAATCTGTGTTATTTGTAAATTACTTGCCGTTTTCTTTATAAGTAAACTTTAAAAAGGATAGAAAAATAATCGTTTGGCGGGATTCAACGCATCGTCGTAAGTTGCACGGCAAGACGCGGTTAAAGTCCCGCCACTTTATATGATTTTTTTTTCAAATTTCTCATAGCCTTTTTTTACCACTAGCCTGTCTACCTATAAAGGAGGATGGTTTAAAAAAGATGTTATTAGCGTTTGTAAATTGTAAAATAGACTTCGTTACACTGATTAGCATGATTCTGATATATATTTTATTTTCGCGTATACAATTTAAGATATTTACCAAATTTAACATAAATCTGTGTTATTTGTAAATTACTTGCCGTTTTCTTGATACATAATAATTAAATATATAACTAGCAACAGTATAGTGAATAAAATACATAATATATCTAGCCTCTAGCCTTTAATTTGGTGTTAGAGGGATTATCATCCTTCTTACCCTCAAATCTGTTTCCAAATTTATCTGGGATATGAAAAAAAAAACAAGTCTCTATAGAATCAAATAATTCAGAATTAAATCAATCATCATACATTATATACATACCAATGTAAAACATAAGTTGCATTGCAAGAGGATAATTTAATTTTGCCCTTTGCCAATTAGACTGGGGTAAAAGCCTTTGAAAATAATGAAAAGATAAAAAAAATCGCAGTCGGATGAAACCCATTAGAAAAGGAGGGGAATATGATAAAAATGTAAGGAAAAATAAATTACGGTCAATCCGAGTTCGGGAAGCGGGAGGGGGGAGCTTTTAAGAGAAAAAAATGGTTTCTCTCGATTTCCGACAAAACTACAAGTACTAGAGAAAAAAGTTCAATGGCAAAGTTGTAGGTAATTAAAAGTTCTACAACTTTTGTATTCACAATTTTTTCGCATAACCTAAAAATTTAGGTGAAAAATTCAAAAAACCAAGTTTTTGGTCTTTTATTTCTATCTACTTCAAAATTTATTTTTTTTCTACGAAATTTGGTGGAAACTTACTTTATTATGTCCCAAATACACTGTAATTTATTTGATTGAAAATATTTATTTTTTCGCCTTATTTTGAATTAATACCAAAAAAACAACCTAATTTTCAATCGAAAAGTCACCCGTCAAAATATCAGCTTTTTTCCAAAACTTGGGGTGCCTTTTATTCATTGAAATCTCTACTATCATATGGTGTAAAAAAAAATAAACACCACCATAGTAAATGTTCTCAGGAAATGCATACAAACAGTGTGATAATGAGCTTTTACTAAATCAGGCACACTTCTTGAACTCTATATCTTCTCTTGTATCGGCTTTTCGGTAATATTTCAAAAGAAAAATAATTATCTGTTCTAAGTTTAATATTTTACAGCATATTCAAAAGCAAAATGATGTCGATAAAAACATTTCAGGTAGTTCGAGAAGTGTGCCTGATTTAGTAAAAGCTAATTTTCAGACTGTTTGTATACATTTCCTGAGAACATTTACTATGGTGGTGTTTATTTTTTTTACACCATATGAAAGTAGAGATTTCAATGAATAAAAGGCACCCCAAGTTTTTGAAAAAAGCTGATATTTTGACGGGTGACTTTTCGATTGAAAATTAGGTTGTTTTTTTGGTATTAATTCAAAATAAGGCGATAAAATAAATATTTTCAATCAAATAAATTACAGTGTATTTGGGACATAATAAAGTAAGTTTCCACCAAATTTCGTAGAAAAAGAATAAATTTTGAAGTAGATAAAAATAAAAGACCAAAAACTTGGTTTTTTGAATTTTTCACCTAAATGTTGAGGTTATGTGAAAAAATTGTGAATGCAAAAGTTGTAGAACTTTTAATTACCTACAATTTTGCCATTGAACTTTTTTCTATAGTACTTGTAGTTTTGTCGGAAATCGAGAGAAACCATTTTTTTCTCTTAAAAGCTCCCCCCTTCCGCTTCCCGAACTCGGATTGACCGTAATTTATTTTTCCTTACATTTTTATCATATTCCCCTCCTTTTCTAATGGGTTTCATCCGACTGCGATTTTTTTTTGTTTCAAAAATTATCTACTCTAGTCTAAATGTTCAAACTCAAACTCAAACATTCATTTATTCAATTAGACTACTATTTAGTAGCACTTTCGAATCGTCATTACATAAGTATTTTTAACATTTACCGAGATATATGTTTCATTTCATTGAAATAATGTCAAAACTCAATTATGAGTATGAAGATAGTTTCACAAAATGTAATTTTAATTTTAATGAAATATAAGTACATAGGTATATCTAATTTTCTTGTAAAATAAAAATTTCGCCACAGCCCACAAATTTATTTTTTGCTTGTATACTTACATTAGGGTCAAATTTAAGATTTGGCGCTGTGAGGTAAGCTGCTCGACCATCATTTAATGTTATACCAAACCCACACACAAGCGGTGAATATTCTATATCATTCACATGTGTATTGTCTTCTAATATTGGTTCAGCTGAAATAAAAATGGTACTTAGATTTGTTGAAAAGTAATGGAATATTAAAGTTAAATAATCCAATCTCACATTGTATCAACAAGAATAAATAATTATTGAACTTCAGATTTTCTTTTATCTGAATAGTGAAACAAACAAATAGTTCGGTTAAAATATATGGATGATGGCAAAGCTAGGGCCAGCGCTTTGTTCATTAACCGACTTCAAAAAAAAGGAGGAGGTTTTTCGGTTTGAGTTATTTTTTTTTACTTTAGATCAGAATAAATAATTCAACAATCAATATATTCAAAAACACATTTAAAAATAACAATTACATAACTTCCGTAATATGTCATTACTACCTTTCGAGACTTGTTGATTTATTGAAAATGGTATCCGTCCCAGATCGAGGCAATAGTCTCTATTCTGTGATCCGTCCCATCTGTACCTCAGGAGATGCGCTCGAGTTGTACATACAAGTATTTCAGTCCCTGATATACAACACATTCGAGTTATCTGCCCATCCCAAACTAGGATCTCTTTAAACTGTGAACATAAAAAAATATTTTGTATTAACTTGTGCAGTGTGTAAAAAAATCAGAAAATGAAGTGCTAAAGACCTTTATAACATTTGTTTACTTTTATTAATCATACTCAAAACTGAGTTTTTGCAATAAAAAGGAATATGTGATGATACAATTATTGTCTGTATGAATGGATGTCTTTAGGGCCAGCTTTATGTGAAACTATGTTTCAGTTAAAATGTCAAAAAGGCAATCTGGGGCACTATCAGCAAGAAGTAAACATTATTATACTATAAGTCCTACTAATATTATAAATTCGAAAGTTTGTGAGGATGTGTATGTGTGTGTTTGTTACTCTTTCACGCAAATATTACTGAACCGATTACAATGAAATTTAGCACACATAAAGAGGATAACTTGGATTAACACATAGGATAGGGTTTGTCGCGAAATCCCACGGGAACGGGGACTATGCGGGTTTTTCTTCGAAAACGGGCAAAGCCGCGGGCAGAAAGCTAGTATACATATAAATTTAAAAGCAGTAATACCAATGTTATTCTCAGGGAGGGTATGACTTCCTTAATAAATAGTTCAGCTGAATCTCTCCGTAAACTTGCTGTAGGTGGATCAAATTGTTGGTACGCCGGCTGGTCACTTTGTACCTCCACATTGTATAAAATTAAATGGCCTTCTGAAGTCTGAAATAGTAATTTTATTAGTTAATGTATATGTACTTTACATTATAATGTATATGTACTTTTTTAACTTATAACATATACTTAGCAGTATATATCAATTTGAATAAATCAAATCATTTCCCTAAATTGAGTTAATAAAATTAATGAATTAATCTGTGCTATGACATAAACATAAACTTACCGAAATACATATCATAGATGAATCTGGTTTCCATTCCACACCCACATTGATACCAAGTCTTTGTAAAGACTCTGCACTGCGCTTGTGATAAACAATTGAGACGCTGGGCTAAAAAGAAAAAGTTAATTGTAATTGCCACTAAATTCATAAAAATGATCCTAGCATACATTCTCAGTACAGAAAAGTGTTATAACTAGAAAATACCTTACCTTACAGAACCATACTACAAAAGATTCATCGCTCAACGAGGCAAAAAGTATTTTATCTCTGTTAGATACGATTTGTTTAAACGCCTGAGAATCTGAACCCAGATTCCTCAAAACTTTGGGCCATCCAATTGGAAAATACATTTTGACATCACATTTACTAACTAAAAATTCGACTTGAAATGTTTTTCATTCATACAAAAACGATACGGTAAATCATTTCTTACTGCTCCCTATTTTTTTCTTGTACATTCATCATTATTTATTAAGCATTGTTTCTTCAGATCAGTTTCTTTTTCTATGTATTTATTTGTATTTCTATGTCAATAACTATTAATTTTTAATGGTAGGTCCGTCTAAGAAACTAATGTTGACAAAATATGACAACTGTGTGAATGTCATCAGCTCAGAGCACTAAGACAGTTGTCATTTTGTACACAGATTAAGGACTATGATTACAGGTTACATTATGGTCTAGACTTGGAGTCTAGAGCAGGGGTTCCCAATCTTTTTCAGCTCACGGTGCAGTTTCATTTTATGTTTTTGACACGGCCCCTACCCACTCAACCTAGTTATTTCAAAAGGAAACAGTCGATATAGGTACCTACAATATTAGGCTAACCTAATTTCTATTATTAAGAATATTTCTATCTTTCTGCTTGCAGAGAAGAACAAAAATAAAAAATATTAACTCAATTTCTTTAATGTAAAAGAATATAAAGAGAAATCAAAAAGTAAGGCTTAAGAAAAACAAAAAATAAACCTCGATAAAGGCGATGCGCACGACGTAAGTAGGTACCTATCTCCGCTAGGAGTACTAGTGTTCTGAGGTACCTATCAACGTAGCAAATTTAAAATCTTTTATGTCATTTTACGACTCTATGTTAGTTCAATTCAAACTTAATCGCGGTTCGGAAGTTAGGTGCAGGTGCGAGTGCGGGTGCGCACAGGTCCCAACAGAGCAAAGGTCCCTTAACGTCCCACTAATACCTACCTAAAATTATGGATGGTACGATGTTCCGAGCCGTCATTAAGTTTGAATCGAATTATACATTCTAGAGTCTAGTCTGTAGACTAGGGGTTCAGACTTGAAAGCACTAATGTCCTCATTACACCCTCCTAAGTCCACACTTAATTCAGAAAGTATAAAATTAGCATCCTACATTTTAAAGTCAGGATGGTTTTTGACTGAATAATTTAAAAGCCTACTTAGAAACGCATTTAGGAATGTGTTATTGCATTTAGTAAGTATCGTAGCTTGACTCATTACAATACTTTTATAAGTACGTAGTCCAATATTTTAATCAGGGGATAATTTTCTTTTAACAGGGGATGTAAATTAAAGACCTGAATAATATCAAATCATAAATAATCAATCATAAATAGTGAACTGCTTATGAACTATCTATCTTTAAATAAATAGGAAGTAAAAGATTTTCTCTTTGGACATTAGTATCTTGCTTCGGAATGAACATTATTACAAAAAATTTTAATAAATTATGTAAAACTATCTTGAGGTAATTCGTAGATAATTTCAGAACCCGTTGGTTTTAAAATATCCCTAATCTTAATTCTAAAATTTGGTTTCTGAACAATACGTAGAGTGAGAATGAACCATAGAGGAGGCACTAAAATGACAAGGAATGCGTGAGAGAAATACACTTATGACTATAAAGCTAAGAGCAAGAGAGACAGAAACATTGTTTTTTGTTTCTCTCATGTTATGCGATTTCTTTTGTTGGGGACAAAGGCAGTTTGTCCCAAACAAGCGGCTACAGTCCATTGTTTTGCTAGTTTTCTGTTTTTTCTCGCTGTTAAGTGACTTCAAAGTTTAATAAACGTTGACAGTGATCTGTTTTAATCCGACTTTAAGTGAAAATATGGTGCGTTGTAGTGTGATTGGTTGTAAAAATCGGCCGGAACGAAGATTACCAAATATTACCTTTCACACGTAAGTAAACTTATTTGAAGTATATTGTTTTATAGAACTGGATATAGTTGATACATTTTCATTAACTCTAATGTGAAATTATCTACAAATATATAATATTTTCATCGAAATAGACGTAAACATTTTTTTGTGTTATCCGACTAAATTACGAAGTGTTCTTGTTGTTCAGGACGCCATTTGTTTTTACGTAGTTTCAAATTTATGGTATAATCATGTGATTAACATTAGGGATACCAGTACAGGGTAAAATTTTCCCCAAAATCGTGAAATGTTTTTTTAATATTAAATGTTAATGTTTGTGTAAAGTTTGTTACACGGTTCGGTTTTCCGGTTCAGCTTTCCTCATTTGCATTGGTTTAAGTATTTTTTTTTTCAATGTCGGTTTTTTTGTATATTCCAGGTTACGATGCACATCATAACGCTGAAGACTGCGAAGCTGGCCCTTCCACACGAGCTGCAGCTGCCACTGAAGGCAGCGAGGACCCTGCCCCGTCAGGAGAGGCGGTGTTGGAGTAAAATCCGGAAGGCCACCCCCCGCGCCTTCCTCACCGAGGTGCGGCGCGCCTTTATAAGAACGAACGAGCGGCGGAGTCGTCCATTTTCGTCTGCTACTCGCGCGCACATTATCGCGGACCCTCTGCCCATTTATTTCTACCGTCATTTTGCTGTTCATTTTCAAATAAATGTATTTCGTTTAATTTACTTTTAATTTGAACTATTTCCAGTACGTTTTTATTAGACTACATTTACGGCTGTATCTTCTAATTGCGTTGACATAGAAATTTGATTTTATTACTGCTTAAAGGTATAATAGACCTAAGTTTTTGATGTGAATATCAATTATTGAATACCTACATTACATTTGCGTTCATGAGTAAAGGGGTTATAAGATTAATTTTTTTTTTTATATAATGTAATAAAAAATTCATGTTTTTCGTAATTATTCCCGTATCTGTTTTATAAGATATTATTCTGTCTTCTGATTCAAATTCAATTTGAATCTGAATCAGAAGAAATAGCAATTAAAACCGCATATTCTGAAACTAGCAACTACTTGCAAGGGAATCACAACCTACAAGGTACTCCCCACGTCCTATAGCACAGACAAAGAAAAAATTGCTACAAGCAACATTTAAAGATACAACATAATAAAACAATTAGGTTTGTTCGAAGCCCTCGGTGCGCGAGTCCGACTCGCACTTGACCTTTTTTGTCCTAATTTTACTGTATTTTCTATTATTATTTACCATTGATTGAAATGATATCTAAACTTTAGCCTTGTTTTTTTATAAAAAATATATGAACTGGGATATTTCGATATTTGTGGTTAATTGCGAGAAGTGTAAAAGCAAAAGTTGTAATAAATATTTTAAATACCTACAACTTTACCATTAAACTTTATTCCGCAGTTATAGTTTTTTTAATCCCGATCTCAGATCGATCGTAAATAACTTTTCCTCTAATTTTTGTTACCTATATTCTCTTCCGTTTGAAATTGATTTCATTGTTCTATAATATTACTTTTATGTTTCAAAAGTTAATAAAAAATCATGTTGAACAATATTACTTTGTTAATTTCAAAAGTTAATATTAAATTAGTGGTCCACTTAGGTCGTGCACATGGCCCAGGGGGGGGCATGGCCCATGACCCCCATGACCCCCCCCCCTGGATCCGCGCTTGTACCGGCCGGCCGCCCGGCTATATATTTTATACCCGTGCGAAGCCGGAGCGGGCCGCTATGTTTTTATATACAACGTTCACAGTTTTTCTGTAGTGTATTTACTATTTAGTATCAGCATTGCACCCGTGCGAAGCCGGGGCGGGTCGCTAGTTAAGTTAATAAATAACAAAATCTTTTCAAATCTGTCTTTTTCTTCATAAACCTATCTTACAAAAAAATACCCAAACATTTATAGATATTTTGCCAGTTTTTCGGATAAAAAGTTTTTGTAATAGTTGGCAACATTGACGTAAGGATTCGCCATCTCGTTCGGGTATACGCCGATGTCGTCTCTAGTACATTCTCCCTCTACGGAACAATATGATGAGAAGCTTCTAATTTCTCAATGAGCTTCTAAATTTAGTGGCCAGGTGTAATAACTTAACAAGGTCAAAGCATTAACTCTAGAAAATCTATTATAAACATGGCAACAAAAATATACAATGCTTGACTGAATGCTTTACTTTATGACTTTATGTCAACATTTTGGTTCGTTCTTGTTCGCTCGGTGTGTTATTATTATAATAATTCTTAATCCTGTGTTGGAAACTATATTACTTTATTTCATTTTGAGACTAAATACTTAATAAAATCAATGTTTTTATTGAGTTGCAATAAATATTCTAAACAATGCTTATGTGTGCCTATTAAGCATTTGCAAATCCAAAATGTCTGAACAAATTGAATTGGCCGATACTATAAGTACAACAGAAGATGCATTTGAAAGCTTTCAGGCAAATGTTGCATATGAAGAAGAAGAGTATATAACACTGTCTGACTTAGCTTCCTCGTTTGATAATACAGATGTGAAACTACCGGAGGTGACACTCGAATCAATTTGCGATGAGAATGGTCCCTGTGGGTCAGACTTACCGAATATTAATGAAGCTATAGAAAACTCAAATGAAAAAATTGATAATAATGTAGAACAATGTATAAATAATGATTCAAGTGAGCATAATATTTTAATTGAGAACAATGGTGAAATATCTGATTCTGTTAACAATAGTATTGAAACTAGTAATAAAACTACGACTATAAACGAAATACCTGCACAAAATGAAATAGTCCCGAAAAAGCCAATACGTGGTAGACCCATAAAGCCAAAACGTGGTAGACCCAGAAAAGAAGCCGTAAAAAATATAAAAGATGTAAATTGTACAACTTCAACAACAAGTAGGAGAGGTAGGAGAAACATTACAGAGACCAATACCGACTGTGCAATAAGTTCAAATAGCATAGAAAATATGGAAAATGTTCAAATTGTTTCTTCCACAATAAATGATTCACTCCTTAATGGCACTCCGCGAAAGAGAGGAAGAAATAAAAAAGTCTCAAATGAATTTATTGAACAGGAAAGTATGAAAAATGTTCATGTAGAAAATGATGAATCAACAATAAACACATCTAAAGGTAAATTAAAAGGTGTGAGTAAAAAAAAGAGAAAAAATGCTATGGAATCTGAAAAAATTGATTCCGAAGCCACAATTCAATCTGTAGAGGATACTGTTAATTCTGAAGATAATATTGCTGATAATAGTAGCAAAAAAGATTTGACTGAATGTAAACTGCAGAATGATGCAATAGATTCCAGTTCTCTTTTAGTAGAAATGAAAAATGATAATTACCTTGATGATGAAACAGATGATATCTGCTTAAGTCAACTGAAATCTACGTGTGAACTAAAACCAGATAATGATACAAACATGAATATAGAAATCAAAGTACATGAAAATGAAGAGCCTGATCTGATACTTGGTGAAAATGAATCTAAAATAACAAAAAGAATACCAAAAAAGCCTGCAATGGACGATTTTGAATATAATATTGATACTATAGTCACTGATGTAAGTAAACCTGCTATGGATACAGATAACATTGAGTTAAATGTTGATGTCAAACAAAATGAAACAGAAAATAATGAAACAGAATTAGAAGCCCTTGACACCTCGAAACGACCTGTGCGCAGACGAACGAAGCAGGTTTTCAAATATGATGAAGAATCGGATGAAGACCCTTTTGCGAATGTAGAGTTGTCTGATGACGAACCTCGTAGAAGAAAAAAGGGGAAATACACTTATTCCGATGATGAATATGTACCAGGAAGGAAATATGATTCGCCAGAATCATCTTTAGATTCTGACATGGAAATAAAAGAATATGATGATGACAAGAGACAGAAAAAAGGGAGAGTTAAAAAGTTTGATAGAATTGATAAAAGCAAAAGTCCTAAAAAGAGGGGCAATAGAAATGTATCTTCCCTGGGAAATAAAAGCAAAACAGATATTGCTTCAGAGATGTCAAACAACTCAAAAACTGAGTCTGAAATCCTGGATGTTGATATTGATATTGAAGATAGTTTAATAAGCTCTGTATTATTTAAAGATGCATCAAATAACTGGGAATCCACCTCTAACATATCAGACTATCTTGCGAAGAAAATTCAAGGCACCGATATAAAGATTATAAAGTCCAAACCATCAGAAAGCCCAGTTACAAAATTTGAAATACCAGTTATAAATCAAAATGAACCCAAGAAGACGAAAGAAAGTGATACACAGACAACATCCATAGTAAATGTATCCAAAACTACACAAACGGATTCAAAACAAGTCCTGCCTATGAAAAAACAAGTAAATCTGTCTTCAGATCAATCAGAAAAAGCGTGTGAATTTTTAAAGAATATTGTTGAAACAACAGCAGAGTTAGGTGAGCTTATGACACAGAAATCTCGTGATTTTATTGAGAAGAAAATTAATACCACCAATGTCACAGATACATTTAAAATGGATTATTGTGTTAAAAAATCATTTCTTTTGTTTAAACTTGCCAAACATAATTTAATGCAAATGGAAAACGATTTGGAGACAAAATATGAGGAATTTTTACAAACAAATAATCTATTGCAATATAGAGAAAAGCAGAAAACTATCACGCCACAAACCAAAGATGATAGTGATTGTGAAATTGTGGAAGAAATAACTCCTATTAAACCAGAAATGAAACCAAAATTTAATCCTAAAACTGTTTTCCTCAACAAGGAGCTGTCAATTAAAATTGCAAAAACTCCCAAATCATCCCCAAAGCCAGCAGCAACAGAAAAGCATAATATGAAAGGAAGACATACTGTTTGGCTTAATGAATCGGTAATGGTAAAGAAAGTACAACCTACGCAGTCTTTTTTAGCCCAGGACAGCCGAAATAAAAAACCCCCTGATTTTATTACTTTAGATATGGTAAAAAGCTTTTTTGACAATTACTACAGGCATGAAAAAGTTTTGTCTATCTGTCGCCCTTATACATCAATGGAATGGCTCTCCATTAACCAAAACTATGTATGCAATTATTTTGTTAAGGATGCTTCTGATCATGAAAATGAGGTAAATGACGACATGTTTACTTTGAATGCAAGTAATGTAGATACTACAAGTAGTGATTTTGTTGTAAAAATCAAAGCTTCAACTAGTAATGAATTAATAACTCCAAAACGTTTATTGACAATATGTACGGAGTCAATACAAAAGCATTTGCATATTTTAAAACAAAATGTTCAATCAAAGATTGTTTGTGATGAAGGAGAAAATTCTATAGTTAACCCACATATTGATATGTGTCATGTAGATACTACAAGTAGTGATTTTGTTGTAAAAATCAAAGCTTCATCTAGTAATGAATTAATAACTCCAAAACGTTTATTGACAATATGTACGGAGTCAATACAAAAGCATTTGCATATTTTAAAACAAAATGTTCAATCAAAGATTGTTTGTGATGAAGGAGAAAATTCTATAGTTAACCCACATATTGATATGTGTCATGAACCTTTATACAAACAAAATGACAAAAATGGCAACATAATATTTAGAAGAACCGATACACCTGAAAAGACTGTTAAATCTCTGAAAGCAATATGTATTTTAAAAATAAACACATTATTGAGAAAAGAACATTTAGAAACTCAATCTCTCTTAACCAGTACTACAAAAATATTGCATAATTCTGAATATAAAGAATTATTTCTTCATAAAAAGGATATATTTCAAGTTTCATCTTTGTCCTTGTTGTGCTTTAAAATTGTACAAAGATATTTTCTACCAGTGGTAAAAGAAATTCCCCTGTACTCTGTAAATTTATTAAGTTCACTTGCATTAAAGACAATAAATGCAAAATTGACTCAAAAATCTCTCAATGATTGTGAATATAATGAAACTCGAAAAAATGAACAAGGAGCTGATCCACTAGATTCCATGGCTTTAACAATTAATTGTGTGAGTTCAATAACAGAAGAAGACTATTCAAATTTTCAAACACCTCAGTTTGATTCTGCTCACTCAATCCATGGTGAACATCATGAAGATGATGATAGTTTTGATAACGAGGAGGACACACATTTTAATAATGAAGACAACTTACCGTTTGGTAATGAAGATGACACAAACAATGAAGACTTTAATCCAGATGCAGATTTTATACAGCAACCAGGCACAGAAGACTCTAATTGGGTTTCTAAGGTTCAAATGCAAGAGTTACGTTCTTGCTTAATGCCATCCATAGTTACCAGTGATAAAGATTCACCAGAAACAGATAATCAAATTGTTTCTTCTGAAGAATGTTCATTTGCGCAAATAAAAATTGAGCCGGAGGAACCTGAGCCTGATATTAATGTGATGAACATTAAGGCAGAACCACAAGAAGAGGAGGAGATGCAACTTCCGGTAGCGCATGTCGTGACTAAGGAAGAGCATATAGAAGAAACAACACAAGCTCTTGATGAACCTCCACCACAGTTAGCAAGACAGAATAGTAAGTCATACAGCGAAGATCTGTTTGAGTCTTTTGTTAGCACAAACAAAATAATTAAAGACATATCTACAACATATATGTTAAACAATGATGAAATTTACAGTCAAAGCTCACAGCGTATTAGACGTCAATATGAACCTGATTCTGATGGGGAAAAAGATACCTTTGATGATGATATGGGTTTGCTTGTTCCACAAAGCATCGAAGTTGCAAAAGACCAACTCATGGAAAATAGCTCAGATGAAGATAGCAACAAAAAACAAGTTAAAAAGAAACCTACGAAAACCTTGAAATCAAAAAAGAATTCAAAAGAGGTTGTTAAGGATAAATTTCCTGTGGTTGGAAATGATGTTGCTATCCTGACAAGAAGAATGAAAGAAAAAATACGACAACTTGAGAAGAAAATTGATTCTTCTGATTCAGAGACAGAAGAAATTCCATTACAAGCGAGGCGTGCAAAGCCTCAAGTAAGTGAAAAATCAAAGGATACGGAGGAGAAGGTCCAGGAAATAACAAAGATTCCTGTGCAGTGTAGTGAAGTAGACTCAACCGAGCATATTTCTTCTGAAACTAGTAATCAGTCAAGTAGTGCCAATACAAGGAATTCAAAGAGGCTTAGAAAACCTCAAGTATCTCAAAATCAAGCAAAGGAACAATTATGTCCAGATATGGATCTGAATGTTCCATCTGAACTTTTAGAATGTGAACCAGATATAGCTGTTGAAGATGAACCAATTAAAAATGTTACAAATAATGATTCAATAGAAAAAAATAATGAAAAGGATTTATCAAAACATTGTGATAAGAATGATGAAACAGAGTACATTGATAGACATGGATGGAAATGTTATTGTATCAATCCCAGCGATCCTAAGATATATGAAAATGCGTCAGTTGTTTTAGAGAAACTTCCTGAATCCTTTGTAGATACTTATTTGAGGTTTCAGGATATTGAGGACGGTAGTGATGAAGATAATGATGATGCAGAAGTAAATAGGTAAGAAATGTTGTGTAATATAATATAATAATAAATCCTTTATTTGCATTTAAACATGGTATTTTAGGGTGTTATAACTTACAATATAATATTACAGCATGTTTAGCCGTTATTTAACAGCGTGCAAAATTATATTATTACATATCTATAACAACGGGTCACCATGAAATTTGACTTTGATTGCAAAGCATTAAATTTCGTAGTTTAGGTCGTAATTAGACGGAAAAAAAATATATGGCATGAAAAACTTTGCTTTTGTGCTTAGAAGACTGATTGAAGGAAATTTTTAAAAATCTCGGATTTTAATTTTTTATTGAAAATAAAACTATTGAAATAAAAATGTTTATTATTTTTATTAAGTTTTACTATCAAATTAGCTTACAGAGAAGTGGAAAATAACTTAAAAGTGCACACTTTTTCTTTTTCTTTTATGTTCATAGCTACTTTCTCTCTATAAACCCCAAATATAGTCGCCCATCATGTTTTCATTGTATTGGCCTTGATAGCGTTGTACAAAATTCATGATGTCCTGATGGAAACGTTCTCTTTGCTCTTCGGAATAGGCTCCCATATTGTTTTTAAATTTATCCAAATGAGCATGCAGCATATGCACTTTTAATGACATCCTGCAGCCCATGGCCTTAAAATTTGTAATTGGAATTTGCCTTACCTTCCAAACACCTTTTACAATATCTACAAGCAACATGTGGAGCCCATGGCTTATCTTGATTCCGTACAGGACAGTCAAAATATGCTTCATAGGCTTCACAGAGAACGTGAGATGTCTTTAGTTCATATTTCACGTCTCGAACTTTAATAAATTGACCACATATAAAACAAAATGCATCAGCATCGTATTTGCACTTTCGTGACGACATTTTAAGTTATTCTGGGCTTGTAAATAATACCTGATGGTTGTTTATCACTCGGGTGCCATCTAGCGGCACAGTGTAAACGTTAATATCCCACTCTCACCGCGCGGTTTTTTTAAAAAATTAAAATTTATGAAAAAATTGAAAAATTTGTATTATTATTATAACTATCACAAAAGCAAACTTTATACCGAAAAAAGGTATTTTCTTTTCGTTTTTGTGCATAACTAACTGGAAAATAATAGTATAAACTTTAGGACAAAGAACGAAATTTTTTTTGTCGAGTCGTGTAATCAAAGTGTCTAATTAATTTGTCGTTCATTCACATTATTCATTAAACAATAAAAATTTCAAAATTTATTATAACATACATTATAAAATCAAGTAACAATTAATATACAATCCCATTTCATGAGTCCAAATATTCCTTAACACTATAAAAACATTTCTGTTGAAGCCATTCGTTAAGTTTTTTAAAAAATAATTTAGAGTAAGTTTTTTAATTTAGTTTGTACCTTATTATATATTATTACACTCATACAAAGACAATTTTTATTATATTTTTTTATTCGAGGATTATCTTTTAAAATTAATTTATTTGGATCTCTGCGACTACGGCTATTTAAAAAAAAACAAATAAATTTTAATTATAAACCTAAAAAATCTTGTTTATAACATAATATTTTTACAGTAACGGGATTGAAAACGACTTTTTGACATTGTTCTTTAATATTTAATTATTTAACAGGTTAACAAATTTGGCATCATTGGCTAGACCTGCAACAAAGGATAAAACTCGCGTGAAGCACAATGACAAAAATGCAAATAAAGCTCCTAAATTGGGAGTGGATAATGGTTCAAGCCCCGAAAATATTAACAAAGATGATCAATGTGCAGAACTAACACCATCTGAAGATGAAGATGATGGCCGTGATTATGATGACATACCTCAAGTAAATTCATCCTTTTAATTCATATTATTTGTTTTACAAACATTGTATGTATGTTAATTCAATAATAATTAGGGTTTGATTGAATATTTAATTATTGTTATTTTGGGAACTGTGTACCAACGGCCGCCGATGTATTCTTTGTGATACAGATACGATTTTTTACAGGAAGCCCCCCGAGATCCTGAAAATTCTATGGCAAAGAATTTGCTAATGAACGATAATGAAAGTGATTCAGAACAAACTGAAAAATTCGATGAGAATATTAAAATTAAACAAGAACCTGGTACTGAAGAAGCTTCTCCTTTAAAAGTGAAATCTGGTCCTAAATCAAAGACTAAAGACATTAAACCAACAAGTGGAGATTCTGTAATGTTAACTGCTGATATTATGATGAATTCAGAACTGAAACTACTCAACACGCCAGTTGTTATGAAAGAAGAACCTTCCCCTGAAACTAAAGATCTGCTGAAACCTATAAAGATGACTACTGTAAGTGTGTATAACATTGTATTATTGAGTAAAGAATAAATAATTTAAAATGATTTCACAAATTTTCCAAATATTTACAGAGAGGCGCTAAAAAACAAAAACTGAGACATAAAACAGAGTTGTCGAAAGAAGATGAATCCTCATCAGAAGAAGAGAAGCAATGGGTTTTTACTAAAGAGAAATTACTCAAACGAATCGAGAAGAAACATGACACTGCTATGTACATACTTTATACTAATGTTAACATTTTTGACAAATAATTTTTTTATCTTTTTTCCTCAAGTTACTTTTATTATTCTTTGAATTACCAATTATACGTTACGTTCTTATGTTTTTCAGCGATGACGAAGCGAAAGGTGCTAAAAGAGTTAGTGAGTTTATTGAAAAGCGAGGAGAGGCGTCAGAACATCAATCGTCGAAGTCTAGATTAAGTAGAGGAAAGCGATCGAAAAAGAAAGCTCTAGAACGACGAAAGCAAATGAAGTGAGTATAGATCGGTTGTTCTTTTATTTACCGAAATGTCTATCTTTTGAAATTTATGAATATTTTATTGAATTATTCAATGTATGTATGAAGAATCGGTTTAGTGATTTTTTGAAAAATAATGTTTTAAAATATAGATAAGTTACCTTTTCACATATCTCATAACGATCAAAAAGTTAAAAATGATTTTTGCTTTAAATTATACGCTTTTTCTAAACATATATACCCGTTTTTAAAAACAATAATAAATACTATTTGATAAATAGCTTCTTTAGCATTTAAAAATTTATTGTAATTTAATTTTCACATTTGTTTTTAGTATTCTAGCTAGAGAACTCTTCGGTGAACAACTGTCTTCAAGAAAGTGTTCCCAAAATTATAGCAAGGGACGTCGAAATATCAGAAAGGTTAATATAAATAAAATAAAAACACAACATAGTATGATAATAAAGTGCCATTTTAACATTTTACTTGCTTTTAGGTTCTTAATAAACAAAATCTTAACCATTCAACCATAATTGCAAATAAGGAAGAGTTTGACAGAAAACGAAGACTGAATAACAGACAGGCACAATTGGTAAATATGAACATTTATTTTTATTTGTAAAATATGTTTTATTAAAAAAAATTGAGGTTAAGCAACGTTTCTCATGGTCATAAATTGGATGGGTGACTAATTATTTTGCAATTGCTCTTCGGTTTATTTGTCGCGAGTCCGAATCGCACTTGATCGATTTTAGTTTTTGTACACGTAGATGATGTGTATTTTTTGCATTGTTTTCTTTTAGAGAGAACATCTCGGATGCGAAGAAGGTGTTAACGTTGTGGTGATAAACGACGAACTGTGTTTGGAATATGATTTCGAGAACAATCTACCCGTTGCTGGTGTTCACAAGTTCTTCACGCAAGTTATGAAAGCGCATCAGGTGAGGATTTTTTGAAATGTGTACTACATATTTGAATTCTTTATTTTGTTCATTTATTCGTTAATTGTTTATGATTATACTTAAAACATTTTTGTCACGTTTAGTTCGAGTCACGCTTGACTTTTTTAAAAGGTGTACTGTTTTTCATTTATTTTGATGATATCGTAGTTTTTTCATTCTTTTTGATAATAAATAGTACTCAATTCAACACATTACAGTACGAAGGAGTTAAGTTCATGTGGGACGCGTGCTTCGAGAGCGTGTCCCGCGTGGCCAGCGGCGACCCGGGCGGCGGCTGCATACTGGCGCACTGCATGGGGCTGGGCAAGACGCTGCAAGTGCTGGCTCTGCTGCACACGGTACGGTATAGCGTGCGCCGGTACACGTACAGTACGGAGTGTACGGTTCGTGCGGCACGCGTGCTGCGTTAGCGTGTCCCGCGTGGCCAGTGGTGACCCGGGCGGCGGCTGCATACTGGCGCACTGCATGGGGCTGGGCAAGACGCTGCAAGTGCTGGCTCTGCTGCACACGGTACGGTATAGCGTGCGCCGGTACACGTACAGTACGGAGTGTACGGTTCGTGCGGCACGCGTGCTGCGTTAGCGTGTCACGAGGACAATAGACAAAATATTATATGTATATATATTGGTTGAGATGGCTGGCTCAATAAATGCCGTGGATTAGGCGCATAAAACGATTGCTCGAAGAAATTCGATTTTTCAGGCGGAATCAGAGGTGGCCGAGATACTAGACGTTGCCCCGGTTTGGCAAAAAGACTTGGGTTCGAATCCCATGTCGTGATAGATTTTTTCGATTATTAAAAAAAATCTAAATTAATTGCTTTCTTTAAATGATTTAAAATTATTCTACAGGTTTTAACTCATCCCATGCTAAATATGAAGCGTGTGCTCGTATGCTGTCCTCTTTCCACTGTATTGAATTGGGTCGACGAGATCCATAAATGGATTGATCCAGTTACAGACAAAATTAAGGTTGTACTATTATTTTATATTACTATTATTTTATTACAGTTAAGTCAAATATTGTACATTTCATTTTGTTTAAAATATATAAACCTGGAAGATTTATTTAGTCTTCCTTTTATTAACGATTATCATTGTACTTTTCAAGCCTAAAAAAATGAGACGAAAACTACAGGTATAATTGTCTAAAAATGTTTCTCACATTTTTACTGTTTTTTTTTGTTATTAGGTAGTTAGCTGCTTAATTATTAGAATAGGCATTTATTTTACTTGATAGAATTAAGTTAAAATGCTTTAAAACAATTTTTTTCCATCATCCACTATAAAAATTAATTATTAATTTATTGATGGATTCAATATACTTTTTCATGGACTAACCTTGTACTAAAATAGTAGATTTAAATCTATATTTTTTACCAGACATTCGAGCTATCAAAACTGAAGCGTACATACGAGCGCGCATACCAGCTAGAAGACTGGTATAACAATGGTGGGATATTCATCATTGGTTACGAATTATTCCGGAGTCTTACAACCCTTGACTCTGAAATAGATCATGTGAGACCAACCTATATAAAGAAGATACGAACTGCTCTACTCGATCCTGGACCAGATATAATTGTATGTGATGAAGGACATTTGCTAAAGAACGATTGCTCTGTGCTAGCGGTAGCTATGAGTAGAGTCAGCACAAAGAGAAGAATTGTACTGACGGGAACTCCGATGCAGAATAATTTGAGGGAATACTATTGTATGGTGAACTTTGTTAAGCCCAGCTTGTTGGGGACTTACGCAGAATATTCTAACAGGTAAGATCAATAATTTAATGAACTGTTAAATGAATTAAATGGCTTGAAAATGTTCTACTAATCAAATTCAAATCCATGAATGAAATGAAGGAGTATATAATTCTTAAATAATATTCAATAACATATTATTTTATTTTCAATTTTGATACATTTACATTCTTTAAAACCATAGATTTGAAAACCCCATCATGAACGGGCAGCACAGAGATTCAAGAGAGGACGATATAATTCTCATGAAGACGCGCACACACATTCTTCACAAAGTTCTAGAAGGTTGTTTACAACGTCAAGAGGCATCCGTCCTATATCCTTATTTGCCAAAGAAGTACGAATACACCGTGTTCATTCCATTAACACAATGCCAAAAAGATCTGTACACACATTACCTGAGTGGCTCTGCGACAAAAAAAGGCAAGCAATTGGTCCTAAAGGATTTCCATATATTGCAAAAGATATGGACACACCCACTAGTCCTACATAATTTTCAGACAAGAGCGCGAGATGCTGAAAATAAGAAAATCAAAGGTATAAAACAATTTATTTAACAATTATAGTTTAAATTTTATCTTTGTATATAAAAATGTAAAGTTTTCTGTGTACCCTGCATACTTATCTATAGAACTTTTATTTTGATACAATACTCAACCCGATTAAAAAAAAGACGGATTGCACTCCGGGAGTGCCGGCAGAAGTGAAAACTTGATTATTAACGTTTGAGCATGTTTGATATCCATCCGTCTTACGCTTTTTCGATCAGGTCACGTGTCCTGACGCGAGTTTAAGATTTTATACCCATTACAGAAAAAGTGCTCAACGCCGCTAAAGAAGTTTTCACTTCAAAAATCAATTGTTTCGCTATACAACCGTCACATGCCACAATGAAACAATACAATGTCGCTAGTACATTTTAACCAAAAATTAAAATATTCACAGCGGAAAAAATAGAAGACGATCTAGCGCAAGAGGACATAGCCGCATCAGAGAATGTGAAGCCAACACCATCCAATGAATGGTGGATACCTTACCTCGAAGGCGGGAACATGTTACACGCTCTAGAAAGTTCCAATAAGTTCCACGTTGTGTTCCAGCTGCTGGATGAGTGTGTGGCGCTAGGTGATAAGGTGTAAGTCGATCTTATAGATATTATGGATCAAGCCAGATGGTCTATTCTTTCCTTACTTTAAATTACATAGTGAGATATATTTTTACACATAGCTAAACCGGCATTCTGTATCTTTTTTTCATTATTATTTATATTAGTCACGTAAAAGTTTAGCTCAATGTTTTGGAGCTGTTTTTCTAGACAGCTTCTAGGTGATAAACACGTTCAAAAATATATGAAAATCACGTTTGTCAAAACATATTATTTCATTGTTGGGATGTTCCTCAGACACATAAAACCGAAAGAGTAGAATAAATTCGATTGCTCTGGCGGGATCACGGGTGG
This sequence comes from Colias eurytheme, assembly GCF_061535395.1. NCBI lineage: Eukaryota > Metazoa > Arthropoda > Insecta > Lepidoptera > Pieridae > Colias > Colias eurytheme. Next base: position 2,848,623 of record NC_142995.1, on the reverse strand, counting down.
CCGTGAGATCCGCCCGAGCAAAGGCGGTGCGAGTTCAAACTTCCAACTCAAGATCGATTTTTTTATGCTCTAAAAATTTTATTGTTTTCAATATCGTTACTTAAAAATAATTAAGTTTTTTGCATTTATTAAACCTTTATTTCAGATTAATTTTCTCCACATCGCTCTACACTATGGACGCGTTGGAAAATTTCCTGCGAAACATCAACAACTGGAGTCTCGGCCAGGAGTACTATCGGCTCGACGGCTCAGTGCCGGCGGATGTGCGGCAGAAGTGGTGTCGCGAGTTCAACGCAGAGAATAATGTTAAGACCAAGTGAGCAACTTAATTCTTTTTTGTTATATATAGTTGAAATTGTCTTTTGATAAAGATTGAAAAATTTAAGTCGCCTAAATGCACCAAACCAAATCATCCCACTTCCCTAGTTTAATAAATGCATTCACAAATATTAAAATAAATCTTTCTCTTTTATCTTTCTCGTCAAGATCTTGAATAAGGTATATTATTTGCATTTTTTCCAATATATATGAAAGTGTAGTGTTTTTTATCTTCCATTTCCAGAAAAAAATAGTCATACGACATTTTTTCATCCTGTCTACAAATACGACGTACTTAATATAATTTTCTCTCAAAAACCAGGTTATTCCTAGTATCGACCCGCGCAGGCTGTCTAGGCCTAAATATGACGGCAGCGAACCGCGTCATCATACTCGACACCTCGTGGAATCCCGCGCACGATATACAGAGCATATTCAGAGTTTATCGTTTCGGACAGAAGAAAGACTGCTTTATATATCGACTTGTTGCTATGGTACGTAGTATGTGGAAGTAAAAAAAAATCAAGTAAAAAGTTTTTTTATATGAAAATTTAGGGTACTTGAACATAACGGTGGTTGAATGCAGTTTTAGTAGAGTTTGAAATGCATAATGCTTACTTATATTTGCAAATTTAAGTATTCTATAAAAAGCTTTATTTTTCTAAAAAAGCTTTTGGTGTACTTTATTTCTTCCGTTTCTTTGCCAAATTTAAAATCCTTATGTTTCTTACTAAATTGACCAACTGAGCCATTTTGTGCTTCATTTTAATAATACTGTGTATATTTTTATAATAATATAGGGCACAATGGAACAAAAGATCTACGAGCGCTCGGTCACGAAACAGGCTGTGGCGTGTCGCGTGGTTGACGAGCAGCAGATAGACAGACATTTCAACTCGGCCGATCTCACTGAGCTTTACAGGTATTTAATTGTTTCCAAAATATTTGTTTTAGGCGTATAGCGTCATAGAGGTAGTTTCTAGAGGTGAACACAGCCTGCAATTATGTACGCGAATATAGGTCTACCAGAATCTGATAGCATATTTATATTTAGAAAATAAATGATTTTCATGTGGCAACTTTATTTGACAACTATCAAATTGGTTGTCGAATTATTTGTCATCTTCGCAGTTGATGAAAAATTTTTAGGATTTTGTCTTCAAAATCTTCGAAAATGTCGAAAAAGCCGCTGCGATCACAAGCAAGAGGTAGAGTAAGTTACATGAAGTGGATTTCGTTTCCTTGTGAATTTCATATACATTAAGGAACATGTTATTTTTTGCGCACCATAATGTAATGCTGTTGATATCGTTTTGTAATCATAGTTGTTGATAACCCTATACAATTTGAGATCGTCGGCGAACATTTGGTACTTAGACGTTATGTTGGTACCAAGGTCGTTTACGTTTAGTAGAAACAAGAGAGGACCGAGGTGAGAGCCTTGAGGTACACCTGAGGGTACTGGTCGAGCGACTGACTTGTAACCTCTGAGTATAACTAATTGGGACCTATTACGAAGATATGATTCGCACCATCTGAGCAAAGAGCCACAAATACCCGCGTGGTACAACTTTTGGACAAGAAGGCTATGATCGACCATATCGAATACCTTGAAGAAATCTGTATAGATAGCTTGAATTTCATTTTGATTTTCGAGCTCTTCATTGATATCGCTGACGTATTCCAAAAGGTTTGACATGGTTGAACGCCCTGGAAGAAAATCGTGTTGACAGGGGTCAAACAGTAGTTTGAGATAAAAGTAAAATCTGTTGTAAATTATAAATTCGAACAGTATTGATATTGGCCTTTAATTCATAACATCACTCTGATCACCTTTTTTGTGTATTGGAGTGATGTGGGCAATTTTCCATTTAGTCGGAAAATGGCCGAGGGAGATAGATTTATTGTAGATGTGGAACAGAGGCTTTGTGAGTTGCGCTGAACAAGTTTTTAAGAACAGGGGAGCGATTCCATCTGGGCCTGGTTTCTTGTTAATATCTATTCGTTGAAGTGATATTAACAAGGGACCATTTGAAGTGAAACTTCTTTATGTGCGTTGAGAGTAAATTTTCAAGGTCGCGTCATGGCAATACGGTCACGTCATGGAGTAAAGCGATGATTTTGCTGTCTTTGAATCTTGCCAAGGAATTTTCACTTCTGAGCCGTGAGCTGGGCTCGAACGCTCTTTTTTGTGTTTTCTCGCGTGTAATATGATGCGTCTGTTTGTCAGCTGGGACGAGGAGGGGTGGGGCGTGGCGGAGGGCGTGGCGGCCGGCGTGCGCGACGCGGCGCTGCTGCGCGTGGCGGCGCGCGGCGCGCTGCACGCGGTGCGCGAGCACGACTCGCTGCTGCGCGGCTCCGAGCCGGCGCTGCCGGAGCACGAGCGCGCCGCCGCCTGGCAGCAGTTCCAGCTGGAGCACGTGCACCCCGCCAGTATGTGTGTGCGCGTCGCGCCGCTGCTCCAAACGTCACACTCCCTAACGGAGTGTACTCGATTGCAGATATTATTGCTTCAAATACAAAAACCAATTATGAAAAAATGTTAAACGACCCGAGCATTAATATTCCATCCAAGTAAAAAAAATCAAATTCTTATCTCTATATTTTAACCCCGAGAACATTAAGAATAGCTTAACACGATTGAAAACAAAAACCAAAAAGATTTCTTCTCCGTTACAGATCCTTCGGCGATAACTACTAATAAAGAAAAATCTGCCGTCGAAGATAAAGCTTCCACGAGCAGTGATTTTGCTAGTACCTCGACAACTAGTAGCAAGGTTAAAAAAGGAAAAAATAGTCAGACGACAAAAGAAAAAGCATCTATGCCAACAGAAGAGGAAACTGATAAAGAAGAAATACTAGTCAAAAAAATAATGCAAATATTAATCGAGAATAATTTCCATGAAACTATTCAAGCTGAAGAACTGACAAATCTCATTGTTAATGTAAGACGGCTTGTCAGTTCTCGTATGGGTGACGATGGGCTCCTCAAAGATCCTATTGCAGCCGGTATCGCATCTGTACTGTTGCAAGACGATGCGGACTCAGGATATACTGCTCGCGATGAACAGATAGTTGAAGAAACTGCGCCTATTCCAGTTGAAAATACTGCGCCTATTCCAGTTGAAGAACCTCAGCTATTAGAGAGAAGAAAACGTTCGAAGAAAATGATAGTAAACGTTGAAAGCGACTCTAGTGAACACACAGATGACGCCGAAAATATTTACGATGACAACGATGATGATGTCGAATGGACGTGTGACATTGGCACGAAAACTATTAAAGCGCTCGAAAAAAAGAGTAAGATTTGTGACATTGGCACTAAAACTATTAAAGCGCTCGAAAAAAAGAGTAAGATTTGTGACATTGGCACTAAAACTATTAAAGCGCTCGAAAAAAAGAGTAATATTAGTGACATGAGAACGAAAACCATTAAATCATATGAAAGAAAAAGTAAAGTAAAGAAAGAACAGGAAGAAAAAGTCCAAGACAATAAATTCGAAAATGTTAAACGCATGCAGCTCCAAAATGTCAAAAAGGAAGATGTTCCAGTAGCCACCTCAAAAAGTTTCAGACAATCAGACAGTATCCTCATAAGTGATGATGATGACGATGAACCGATTACGGAACCTCCCCCACTCGTTCCGATTACTAAAAAGCAAAAAATAAAAGAAAAAGTGACAGAGAAACAAAACGTTCCAGACAAGAAGGAAGAGAAGAAAGTTGAGGAGGAAAGAGTTCCATTGCACCCTTTGATTCTGTCGAACGATAATTTCATTAAGATTGTAGCGCACATGTATCAGAGAGGTAACTCGATGCTGTCTGATGACGCAGCCAAGATGGCGGCACAGTACAGCACTAACAAAGCGCGCAGTGAATACGAAGCAACCGGCGTCCCCATTGTTAGCGGGCCGTTATATGAAATTGCTATTGAGGTAGGATATCTCCATACATTTTTATTGTATTTATGTGTTCAACTCAATAATGTTACTAGTAAATTTGATAATTTTTAATGCAAATGATTTTTTATTGTTTTTCTCTCTGTTATATGATATCTTTCCTTTAAAAAATATCCATACCGACTATACAATAAATAATTTATTTTTCATTATTTTCAGAGCTTAGGATTGGAACAACTCAAGAGAATGCACGAATCCATTAAAATGCAGTTTGACAAGCCACCACAGCCGTCAATAAGTATAACGACCAAAAAAAATGATGACGTACACGAGGTCGAGGCGGTTGTCGAGAAGAAAGAGAAAAAGAAAACATTTGTTGGACCAAAGTCTAGGAAGAGATTGGTTGAGCCCTCGCCATCCCCTCCACCACTCGAAATAAATCAAGCGATCGTCCCCGAACCACTACCACAAAACGTGTTTCCTGTGGGAATGTGAGTTATATTTAATATTGACTATAACTGTCTTAGTTAACATGTAAATTACATTTCACCTGGACCTACATTCCTTAGTTATGTTTTTAATTTTAAGTGATTAAATTGACGCATCAGCTCCTTATTCGTTATTTTTTCTGTCAAATAATGTTAAATTAAATTCTGCCTACCGAACAAAATATTAATTATCTAAAACTTTATGTAACAGGTTCAAAGGCCCCGTAGAAGTCGCCAAACCTCAGCCACCGCAGGTCGTGGAGGAATGTATTCTACCAGACGATGATGAAGAAGACGTCGTCATCAGCTCTGTAGTTCACAGACCAGCCAGTATCCTAACTCCGCCAGCAAACAACGAGACAGAATCTCGAGCACTATCTCGAAATAATAGTTACTTTATCGACAATACATTACCCAGCCAAACTCTCTCAACTGATACAATACCCAAACAAATTACCCCAAATATTCCAACGCAGTCACTATCTCGAAATAATAGTTACTTTATCAACAGTACATTACCCAGCCAAACTCTCTCAACTGATACAATACCCAAACAAATAACCCCAAATATTCCAACGCAGTCACTATCTCGAAATAATAGTTACTTTATCGACAGTACATTACCCAGCCAAACTCTCTCAAGTGATACAATACCCAAACAAATTACCCCAAATCTTCCAACGCAGTCAAAAGCACCTCATAAACAGATCAAGTCAGTTACTAAAAAGCAGACAAAAACACCACCTAAACAGATTACGCAAAATGTTGCAACAGCGTCGAAACCACCCCATATACAAATTACTCCAAATCTTGCAACACAGTCACCGACCAGTGTCCGAGTTCTAACGATCGACAAAGGTACACCGATAATTCCACAATCGACGGCACTAGCGGCAAACATAACATCACAAGTGACAGCTAGAAATGAACCAATATGTCTCTCTGATAGCGACGATGAAATAGTGCCTTATCCAGTTGGAGTTAACAATCCATCTAGAAGTTTAGAACCTGTCACTGTAACTCAATCTCCTCTGAAAAACCCAACGAAAGGTGCACCTATAATTGTACAGTCTGCTAGCTTTAAAGGCGGCACACCATTCGTTCTTTCAGATAATGTCAAAAAGATGTTAGATCCTAATAAAAAGTATTATTGCATACCAGCTTCGTCTTTAATGGCTAAAGAAGGCTCGAATCCTGGGTCGAATTCGTCTATATCCTTAGACGGTCAAAATAGAGTGAATAATACATCGAAACCATCCATAGTGATAACGAGTCGCGGTCAAATTCGAGTAAACGGGGTTCCACAATCTCAGAGCAATAGCGAAGTAACCCCTCATGTCATCATTTCTCCTTCCACCCCAGACAGCGTGTCCCACGACCAGTATACTAAAAAAGACAATTCCAAAAAATCAGGAAAAATCGAAGTGACAGCCACTCAAGTATTCTCTGCAAATGATTTAAAGAGTCTACCAACACAGACTGCAACTAATAAAATTGTAGCGAATGCCAAAAATCAAATAATGAGCCAACCTAGTACTTCGAATACATATAGTAGAAATTCAAGCAAGCCAAACGTGGTTCCACAAGCTAGTCATAGAAAAAGATCTCCAAGTCCACCGACTGACCACATGCAGCTCTTCAAAGACGTCGTCCAGATTCAGGCGGAATCGTATAAAGAATTACCGAAGGTGCAAATTACGAAAACTAAACCTAAACCCAACGCGAACGTTATAAAAATATTGAAAGATGACTTGCCCAAGCCCAAAAGTGTCGCAAATACGAGCAGAGATCGCCCCGTGATGATATCCAAACCATCATCCACAATCCAAGGTTCGCCTGCCCGTAATAAATTGGTGATCTTAAAAAAAATTGAAAATACAAAATATGACAATATTAATAAATCTAGTTCAAGTTCAAAAGTGATTAACGTGGAAAGAGCGGCGGCGAAGAAGTTGACGGCCAGCTCTTTTATTGATCTCACGTGAGTTTATTTTTACATCTAACAAATCCACTTCATGTATTTTCCCCTTTTAAATATATTTTAATTTTCATTTACAGAGATATCCCAGAGAGAAAGCCCAAAGTGGAAAAACGACCCGCGCCGTTATACGTTGACAAATCGGCGAAAAAACAGAAAAGTAAGTAAATTTCAATTAAATTAAAGTATTAGTCCGGTAGGTACTTAAAATTATGTTAATATCCCTCTTTCAAATATGATTGTATAATTTTAATTTCAATGCTTTTTGACAAAAATAAAGAAAATCATTGTATTTTTATTTTTTAATCGATTGGGCAAATAAAACTCATATTAAAATGAATGCAAGGGGGTGTCACATGATTTAAATATATTTGATACTAGCTGTGCTCCGCGGTTTCACCCGCATTGCTCCGCTCCTGTTGGTCTTAGCGTGATGATAGACTTATAGCCTTCCTCGATAAATGTGCTATCTAACACCGAAAGAATTTTTCAAATCGGACCGGTGGTTCCGGAGATTAGCGCGTTCAAACAAACAAATAAACTCTTGAGCTTTATAATATTAGTATAGATGTGTACGAAGTTTAATATGCATACTTACCTTCTACTTACATATTTCATAAATGTTGTTTTTTTTTCAGAACTTCTGACGCTGGCGGACTTCAGTTTAGATGATATTGATGATATAACGGAATTAGAATAGATGTAAAGAATATTATGATTATTATTTTAGTGTAACGTCTATCAATAAGATATTTCTTTACTTTTTTTTCAGTACAGTTTATGTTTCCTCATTTGTGATAAAAATATGTTAATAGTTTAAGGACAGGCGGCATTCGCGCCAGTTAAGTGTAAAGTAATTAAGAAAGGTATTGATGTCATAGTTTTTAAGTGTTATAATAACTCTTACGGTAAGATTTATGTTTATGTTTGTCGAAAAGAATCCTGGTTTATTTTATATATTATATAAAAAGAGATTTACAATTACTGTCGAACGAAAAATATTTCATTTCTTTTGACTACAATACTATTGTAATGCATGGAAATATTCGTGGTTTAATAAATGTATAACGATATCATTTTGTTTTTTATTTATAATAGAAATGGTGGGCTTGAATTGGTGTTAACTATTTTTTATTCCACAATCTGTTCATAAGCTGGTGTTCTTAATTCGTAAATTCTGCAGTAAAATATTTATCCATACTCAAACAAAATATAGATTAAAGTATGCTCTTATGTAGTTCAAAATTGAGATGGATATTTTCAATTTACATATCTATTATCCCTACTTAATATTATAATATGAGAAAGTAACTCTTGTCTGTCTCTTATTCACACCTAAACAACTGAAGCGATTTGTTATAAATATAGTTGCGGCGGAAAGCTAGTGATTATAAAAGAAACTGTTAATTAAACCCTTAGATTACACCACTTAATCAAGAAGGGCTGAATTGTTTCAGTAAATTTTGGTTTATTTTCTATACTTCGTTCATTAAAAACACTAGATATACATTATGCAAACATATACAAAAACAAACTTAAAACAATGCTTAAAACAAATTCTCAAAATATTTTTGCGAAAATTCTGATCGAAAAGTCTAAAGAAAAAAACAAGCTTATTGTGTTATTATTCTTTTATCGCCATCACTAATCAAAGGTGTATGAACAAATCCATATAACAAAACGAACCAAAACCACAGAATAGTACAGGAACAGAAGAATTACTCGGCAAGAAGATATAAATAGATGCGAGCCTTACTACTACGCGATACAGTGGTATTAAGTTTGCACAAAATTATATCCCTATAATTTTATTTACCTACAAGTTTTGTCTCCTATCGCTTGGCCCTTATATTATTTTCTTACGCTGTTAGGCTTGATACCTAGTATTATTTCGCTTTAATAAGTCCTATTGTAATTGTAGGTTAACCCAAAAAAAATAATGTTTCGAAACCTAGTAAAATTATGCGACTCGCGCGCGACGTCCGTTATGATATCACATACACAAAAAAAAGCAAATACAAAACTAAAAATCTTTCTGCTTTCTATTTGAATTCAAGCACCCGAACGCCACACAATACCTTTTACTGTTAAGTGTTACGCCCGTAGCACACCTCCGCTGCGAAACCATGACCGCGGAACCGCTAGATGGATTCCGCTGTGATCAAGTGTAGTTTGAGTAGCGGAACCGGCATCGGCGAAACCTCATGCGAGTCTGTCCGGAAGCAACGATCAAAGCGAAATGTCGTCGTTATCGGAGTCAGAGGAAGAAGAAATATTATTGTGGACTTTAACTTTGAAAAGACATAAAACTCGTAGAATTTGGGTGCATGAGATTAATAAAAAAAGAAATAAATCAGGAGAAAACCTACTATGTAATGAACTCGAGTCCCATGAAGATCGTTTCTATACATATACATATGTATTTTTAGAATGACCCCTCAGAGTTTTGATGATTTACATACTCTTTTACAAAAACAATGTAGTTCCGCGTTTTATTTTTGCCGGTTTTGACAAACACGCGCGAAAACATTGCGGCACCGCAAACAAATAGCGGCGTGAGCGCGGTAGTGTGGCTGGCTTTAGAAGAGATCGGCGAAACCGCGCGAAGAAAGAGATAAAAAATAGTTAGATGTATGTGTTAGAACAGGCAGTTTCGCTACTGTTCCGCTTCTCGTACACGGGACAAGACAGAGCGAAACTACTGCGGTTCCGCTGTTACAGTTCTGCAGCGGAGGTGTGCTACGGGCCTTAACATTTTGACAGACTGATTCGAGTACGGCCGGCCGGGCTGTGCTCATAGATGAGAGAACATCGACCTTACATGGACCTTACTCATGTCGGATGTACAAAGGACATTTTGTGTCGCTGATGGTATTTCTAGTTGTTATTATTGATCCAAGCGTCTACATATTATATGACAAATAATAATGTAGAGATAGTCCATTCACCAAAAAAATTCTTACGCCCGTAGCACACCTCCGCTGCGAAACCATGACCGCGGAACCGCTAGATGAATTCCGCTGTGATCAAGTGTAGTTTGAGTAGCGGAACCGGCATCGGCGAAACCTCATGCGAGTCAGTCAAGAAGCAACGATCGAAGCGAAATATCGTCGTTATCGGAGTCAGAGGAAGAAGAAATATTATTGTGGACTTTAACTTTGAAAAGACATAAAACTCGTAGAATTTGGGTGCATGAGATTAATAAAAAAAGAAAGAAATTAGGAGAAAACCTACTATGTAAAGAACTCGAGTCCCATGAAGATTGTTTCCTTATCGTTTCTATAAATATTTTAGAATGATCCCTCAGAGTTTTGATGAATTACATACTCTTTTACAAAAACAATGTAGTTCCGCGTTTTATTTTTGTCGAATTTGACAAACACGCGCGAAAACAATGCGGCACCGCAACTAAATAGCGGCGTGAGCGCGGTAGTGTGGCTGGCGTTAGATGAGATCGGCGAAACCGCGCGAAGAAAGAGATAAAAAATAGTTAGATGTATGTGTTAGAACAGGCAGTTTCGCTACTGTTCCGCATCTCGTACACGGGACAAGACAGAGCGAAACTACTGCGGTTCCGTTGTTACAGTTCTGCAGCGGAGGTGTGCTACGGGCGTTAATCGTCTTTGACGAAATTAAGAAGTATATTTTTAACACGCTTTTAGTAGATTCATCTGTTAGTATGTAACCGAATTTCTTTGATTCGATTTTGACCCACTAAACGGATTTAATAGATTTAAATCATACTTCCAAACTTTGTAAACTAATCAAGGATCGGTGACAATACAATAATTTCATGAGCTTTAGCGAGCTTTTAATTTTTTTTAACTATCTATATAAATTATTATGTTGGATAGGTAATGGATAAAATAAAACAAATCTTTCTGCAACTATTATATTATATTCTCTTACAATTTACAACAAAATTATAATTATGTAGTATATGAAAAATAATTTATGTTCCTTAAACCTATAATTATGAATCTTACTAACAAAAAATAAATTCATAATAAAAATAGTAAAATTAAGTGACCAGTCATAATATCACTTTACAAAGTTTTATACTTAACCGTTAATTTTGTATGTAATAAGATCATTAAATAGCATTTTAAATATTTTCTACGGATGATGGATCTATTAGATTGCATTTGTGTGCATTTTGATATAATGATGTGTTATTTATACACAATTTATAGAAATGCAGAAAATTTATTACAAGCAAACACAAAGTTCACTTAAAAAAAAAGACGGGTTGCACTCCGGGAGTGCCGGCAGAAGTGAAAACTTGATTATTAACGTTGAGCATGTTTGATATTTTGGAATGGTATCCGTCTTACGCTTTTTCGATCAGGTCACGTGTCCTGACGCGAGTTTAAGATTTTATACCCATTACAGAAAAAGTGCTCAACGCCGCTAAAGAAGTTTTCACTTCAAAAAACAGAAGACCATACAGTATAAATTCAAGGAATATCAATCAGTAGCTATTATAGAAAAAAATAGGTGTACATTCGGACGGATACAAAATTATATCTCAAGTTACAAACAATTTGTTCAACCAATACAGTCCAGAATATTTTATAATACTGTCAATTTCCTATAGCACACAAATGCAAAATTTACATTTTGACTTAAAACTAACGATCGTAATACGTATCGAAGTTTGTTTGTTCCATTTTATTATTCAACAAAATAAATTTGTCTTGTACTCATGAATATAACTACATTATAGAAAAGATAACAAATAATTATTGAAAGAATAAGCTATTATGATGAACAATTTGGCGCCAAAAAGCCGCCATGTTTTTTTTCTTATTCTGAAGTTACTTCTCAAGTTTTCACTTCACTCCCGCAGAGAAAATTGTAGAATTCTCTTTTTGGCGCAGTTAAGTCGCAAAACATGAATATGATACGATAAACATTTTACATGTTTATGAAAGCAAGTTAGTAGAATGTAAAGATGGACAATACAATTTAATTACGTATTTTTGTACTAGCCAATATATGACATTTAAAAAAACATTAATTATTCGTTAAATTCATGGAAATAAAATGTCTAGTTAAATGTTGTATAGTACATAATATAGAATACATTTTTTAAATATACAGAGTGTCCCACTATTGGTATACTAAGCGCGAAAGAACTTGTAGTTTTGCATACACTGATCACGAAAAAAAATACTTAAACAACAAAATTACGTCAAAAATTTTTTGCTAAATTTTTCCAGAAAATCCATGTTTTCTTCTCTAGCTTCGCGCAGCCGACATATACCGCTTCGCTAATGTGAGCATTTTGTCTATGAAAACATAATCTTAAACGATAGCTCACGTGCGGGTGGCAAAGTTGGGCGGGTTGCTTGTTATGGGTGTACACATAGAGTTTTAAGAATTCATCTATTTGAAAAAAAATGCGTCTGGAATTTTATAAGTATTTTTTACGAACTCAGCGTATGCAAAACTATAACCTCCTTTGAGCTTCGTATACCAACAGTGGGACACCCTGTATATCTTATAACTGGGTTATGTTGCACTATAATATTACAAATATAAATCACATGAGCAGTTTCTCATTTTGAATTTGTAAGTTTAAAAATTAACAAACTCAAATATCTATTTTTTACATGACTTTCAAGCGACTATAGTCAGGATCAAGTTTATAATTGAAGTAAACATAATATTCATATCTTTAAGTAGAATCGATTCCGCCATTTTATTGTATTTTTTTACATAAATTAAACTAGCTGTAGGAATGTGAATTTTCTATTATTTTAATATGGCTTATGACTGCTATCTTCAGTTAAATACTGTATTGCCGTATTCGAGAGGCCACATACCTTCCTACACAGCAGGTTTATGGGTTATTAATCCTTTATTTGGCAAAGCGTACGAATATTAATAATTATTGATTCATAAAATTCACATGAGAAAATAATATTTTCCAAGTAAATACCGCTCAATTTGTTGTTGTATAACAAATGATTTTAACTCCCTATTTGTACAATATAAGTTTTTTCACTATTACAATTAATATGCGATATTAATACGCTTTGCCAAGTAAATTAATTGTTTTTTAGTACAAGATTCTACTGAGAGTTAACTCGCGCAAGCGATTTCTTGTCGAAAGCACAGATCGCTTGAAGTAACGCACCGCGTCCGTCGCTCGCTGAGTGCGGTGATATGCTTGTTTCGCCGGCCGCTAAAAAAATAAAAAAGTACTTCATTGTTTATACTTTGTATTTTACATAAAAATCGATGTTTTTAAATCAAATACATGAACCCTCACTACAGTTCTTGTAAAGTTTTTTTTTTGCCACCAAATACTTTCTGGCGAGTGTAATAATGAATAATACAAATTCGTAAAAAGTGGTATATTTCTGAATTTTAAATGAATTCTATCAAATACTGCCTATTACAAACACAATTAAAATGAAGCGTTGTAACGTTTAGTTAATTATTAAAATTTTTGCATCCGATTAAGAAATCCGATAAAAATGTTTTCACAAAATAATTAGGAAAAAAAAGACTTTTTCCTAATTATTTTGTTAAGACATTTCAATTATTTTATGAACACTCACAAGTGTGTGGCGGTGTCGCCGAGGACACGGTACTGGGCGAGTGTGGAGAGTGGGAGCGAACTGTGTCCGCTAGCGACGATGTCGACTTCCATATACTGTCGCGTTTCCTCTGCACACGATATTATATATTTATCATTGATATTCTACACAACTAGACATATTATGAGGAATTTTTACCATTTGAATGCTTACTAAATATCAAACGAGACACATCTCCTAATCGCCTATTAAAATGTCCGAATGGGTATGGAGTTGCATTTACATTAATATACATTCCATTTTATAATTTACTAGCAATGCCCTGCGGTTTCACCCGCATAGATAGCGATATGTGTATGGATAACATGGTTTGATTACTGTCGGCACTTCTATTTACTTTGAAAACGTAAAATAGTTGTTGTAGTAACATAACTACTGAAGATGGACATATGGTATCGCGGACTTTCTTGTAGATATTGATCCATTCTATAATACCGTAGAATTTTTTTTGCACGCCTCATAAGCGAAGCGTTGAGGTGGGTACTACTGTCGCTTCGCGCAAAACATCTGATTTTTCAAACTTAAAATGTCTTTATGTATCATACATTGCACTTGTAAGATAATACATACACACACATATTAAGAAAAAACACTATTTTTAACGTTCATGATATTTTTGATGTCATTTTTGTTATTTAAACTAGTTAACCCTTATTTCGACAGAGAAGGTGATAGTAAACTTATTAAAATTTTATTGTATAACCAAGTTTCCATGGTTTTTCTAAACCTCCAAAAAAAGAAAAAAAAAATCTACCCCCCACCCTTATGGAGAAAAGCGATGTCCGCCACACCGGACATTATCGAATCTTAGTAAAAATGACTTGTCCGTCCTAGCGGACTTAATCGAATACGTGAAAGAAGTTGCATAGTATAAAGTAAAAGAATATAATAGTAAAAGAGCCTTTATTTTTTATAAAATTACAAAGAAACTGTGAAAAAAAGTAATCTAAAGGTGAACGTACTACGGGAGGATCTTCAACTACTGCAGTATCTTCTATCTGGGCTCTATACAAAAAGGTACTCTGTTTCCATTTGTAAGAGAGGGAAAGCTTTTGAATTTGCTTGGGTCTCTTTTTTGTCACAACTGATGGTTCTCTGAGTCTTCTTTTTCTATGCACAGGTGTTGGCAACGAGGGTAAAGACGATATAGAAGGTAAGTTTGCAAAATTGAGTTCCTGCGACTGGTTCGGGAAAACTTGCTCTATATTTGGACTCAAAGGCGTCGGGAAGTCGTATGTAAAGGTTAGGTAGATAAGAAGTATCTAACAAGTTGATAGGTACTGAGAATAGATGTAATGTTTTGGTAATACCGACAACTCAAATCTTTTACCTTTCATACCATATTTCGACAAGGTCCGCCGTGACGGACAAGCTGTAAGACACAATAAATACAGGTGTTTCGACGAAGTCCGGTGTGGCGGACAAGTGAAAAACTCGATAATTATTAAGAATAACGTAAGCAAAAGCTATGAAATCGTATTATTTGAACGTTAGTAGACTAAATTCACAAAAAACAAATAAAAAATCTACGCAACATAGGCAAAAAATAATATTTTTTAATAAATTACCTGAAAGACTTTCTTAGTGCGCAGTTTCGCCAACATTTTTTCGCCAACTGTCAAACTCTGGGTTATTACACGCAAAATTTATTTTTCTACTAAAATTTGATCAACCTCCCAATAGCTTAGTAGTTTTTTTGTTGCAAAAATAGAATTAGACGGGGCGGTGGATTTTTTTAAAGTACTTGTCCGGTGGTACGGACAAATTCGAAATAAGGGTAAAACAGTTTAAAAAAGTTCTGTCTTGGACGTCCGTGTGTCTGTATGTGCGGATCCTTTTTCTTGTTAACACGATAGCGACCGAAATACTTTACTAATCGAGTCTTTTTTTTCTCTTACGCTTGAGTATGCTCAAGAATAGAACCCTTTCATTTTTCAGGGTCTGATTCGATGTGGTTTAATTGTTATTAAATAAACAAAAATAATAATTAAAAATATTTATTAAAAAAAATTATGAGGCGTGCACTTTTGGATTTTCCAAATTTTTTTTCTATCTTCGATAGATTCCGCAGCGCACGCGATGACAGAAGTTTTATTGAGGAATTTTTTACACCTAGATCTCAAATTTTTTTGAAAATGCAATATAGCCTATGTTGCTCAGTGAAGATGCAGCTTTCTAATGGTGAAAGAATTTTTGAAATCGGTCCAGTAGTTAATGCGTGAAAACCATACATACATACATACAAACATAATTACATAATTACAAACCTTTCCTCTTTATAATATTATTATTAGTATAGATTACGTAGTAGTGACTACGAAAAAAATAAATAATGACATCGTAGAAATTGACTTACCGCTCTTCTCCTTTGCTTCCTCATTTCCTCTTCCGAACCGAGTATTTCCTGTATCCTAACTTCCCTTCGAGCTCGCCTTACCTGAATATTGTTAGAAATATAAAAATATCTTTCAAAGAAGTTTCAATCAAAAATGTAGTCATTTTTATGTTTTACAAATTTTATTCATAAGCGATTTTTTTTTTCTAATTATAATTGAATCAAGGACTAATAGCCTAATTAACTATCCTTTCTATACATTATAAATTTGCGAAAGTGCGTTTATTTGTCATCTGTTGTAGAAGGAAGTCTTTCAGGTTAAAATCAACAGATTTATTTTAGGATTTTCGAATTTCGGCTATAGGGATAGTTAAGAAACTAGCGAGTGACATAGACTATTTTTTACCACACTAAAAAAAATGTATTCTTACTATATTTGAATAACTCCAAAATTTATAAATTCCGATAGATGGCGCTGTAAAAAATGTCCCATATGACAATTACCGTCAATTTCCCTTCGCAAACGAACCCGCATGCCTAAAGCTAGTTTACTTAACCCATTGAGCCCCAAGTGGCCCGATCGGTCCACGACACAATAGATTTTCTATTGTGTCTGTGGTTCCGGGGCCTAAGTTATTAATTAATAATCACCATTTTCTGATCGCCTTCCAACCTTGCCTGCACAGCATCCACCGCCGCTCTGATCTCCTCCTTCAATTGTAGCGGGAACTTGAGATGTCCTCTCACATTCACACTCGCTAGACCATTGGCGTGGTGAAATAGGGTGTGATGCTGTAATTCCTCCAGGGTGACTCCACCTTGCTTCCAGGAGGCCGTGGAGAGAGTCAGGTGAAGCAGTGATTCTGGAAGTTCAGGTTGATTATAATAATGGTTTATTTTCATATACGGACACACAGTTAACAAAAAAAAAATTGGTTGTTTGTAAAGTAGGTTTACGATCGAGATGTTTACGTGATAACATAATGCAGTGGCAGCGCTCGAGATGAGACGGGAGATCAGTCCGTCTCTCTCTTGTTATACCTGCGATCGCGCTCGTGAGGTTTTGGTGTGACACAAGTTTCTGAACATGTCACCCTACTAAAACGATTTTAAAAACGTTATCACGTTAAAAGAGCATGTGTGCGTAACACACGTTTCAGACGTGAAACTTCTTTGGCAAGATTCAAAGATACCAAAATTATCGCGTATTTCATGACGTGACGGTATTGTCATGACGCGACCTTGAATCTTTACTATATCGCGCCTAAAGAAGTTTCAATGCAAAAATTGGAAATCGACTAGAAGCCCAAAAAGGATATGCAAAATACATCAGGTCCGTGTCATAATAGATATAGTGTTATTTTTTGTAATGTATCACTTGTCTTTTGGTGTTTTGTTCTAGAAAAGTGATAAATAAGCTTATAAGTTATTAAGTTATTTATAAAAAATATGTAATATTAAAATGTGTTTTTCTTAGTTGAATATTTTTTTATAAGAAAATACTAATTACAAAGTTATTTGAAACTTACCCAAATCATCGTAAATCTCCCCATATTTATCACAGTAACAGCTATCCAACGTCTCCGCGAACGCCATTTCATATAACGTCCTCCCAAAACTATACACATCTATGGCTTCTGGTGTCATGTGCTTCATTTGTACCAAATATGGTCGGTACAAACTTGGCACACCCATTAGAATGTTCTCGACGTCCAATAGAACGGCTCTTTGGTTTAATATTGCTATGTTCCCTGGGTGGAGGTGGCCTGGAATGTAATTTTCTATGTAATATGCTCTATATTCAATTAGTTGTGTATGAAAATGAGGTTTTAGTTCAATTTGTCATGTATAAAAAAATTTAAAAAAGCATAAGCGAATAATGCATCGGCAAGACGAAAGACACGGGTTGGAACACAGCCTCATGATCGAATTTTTTCTATTCTTTAGAAAATTTATTCAATCATTAAAAGTGTATTTTCTTTCAAATAATACGTAATACATACCATGCGGCAAACCCTTATCATGTAAAAATTTTAAAGCTTGTAATATTTGATATCCATAGTGCGCAATTTGTCCCGTCGTGAATGGCTTCCTTATTTTCGGATTGCCATACTTCGCCAGGTAACTCTTGCTATAGTCTGTGCCATATAACAAATCTCTAACTGTTCCATTTTCGTGTAACCGCCGCACTACATATGCGCCTGTTTCCAGTGTGTGTATCGTTAATACTTCGTCTATATATGGATGCTGGAATGGAGAAACAAATACATTAAAAAAAGAACACCATTTGCATCTAAAATATGATAAAAAATAATTTAAAAAATCTTATGTTTATCGTACCGCCTCCTTGGTACTATGGTTGACGCGTGAGCGTAACACCAACGGGTACTGGATTCGATTCCCGGTGGAAACGAAGAAAAAAAAATGTCTCGGTCTGGCAGGACACAGAAGGCTGATCACCTACTTGTCCCTAAAGAAAATCGATCAGTGAAACAGATGTAAAATGCATCTGCCCCTTACCCCACTAAGGGACATGGGACTTCACTTATGTTTATCTGTGCCAAATGTGAAATAAATAGCTCGATAGGTCGATATCATGAAAATATAATAAAATTATCACACCTATAATATACTTCCTGCTGCTAATGTGTGGGCGGCAAACAATTTTATCATGACAGGGGGTGGACAAAATGTACATTAACAAAAAACAAATGATAAAATATACTTTAAGAAAAAAATATTCTTTATTTATATTTAAAATACTCACAGATATACTTTGCAAACTTTTAAATGCGCTTTGTAAATCCTTACTCTGTAAATGCTTATCTGGTCCATAGCTCTGCCACGCGAGTACACAATTTGTTTTGTCTGAGTCAATAACCTGAAATAATGCAAAATAACAATGATAAGAGCCACATTCAAGATAAAATTATCTAGTTGCAATTTTTTGCCATTATAAATAGTGTTATTTTTTTTATAATATTTTTAATATATTGCAATTTAATTGACGTGAAAGTGTAATATATTGATCTTCTTATAATGAAAGATATTTATATTATATTACCTTCCCTTGGATAAACAAAGCATAATAATAAATAAGCAACGTAAAATTATTATTAACAATACAACCCACACTCAATTAAAAAAGTAAAAACATACAGAAAAATAGTGTTTCCGTATCCTCCAATTTATATTGGTCAATGGTCCTTTTAATTCATAATGGCCATCACCTCTCAATGCTATTGATACTGTTTGGAGAGCCTGCTCTGTAAAAAATGAATACTATGAAGAAAGAGCCTAGTAAAAGTGTATGTTGATTGTTGGTGCTAAAAATAATTTAAACTATCTATGAATTTTTTGACAGTTAAGTTATTGTTAATGATAATTTATTTATTATGATTGGAGGATTAAACAGATAAATCAATAATTAAAAACTGTTAACTTCATATCAGTAGAAAAAAGAAAGTAAGGGATTTTTTTTAGTGCAAATTCAAATTCTTATTTACTTCAAAATGCCAAGGCCCAACAATAGGAGAAATGTTATTGGGCAGCTAATAAGCTTCATATTTCAAATTCAAGAATTATTTATTCAATATCAACATACAAATGTTTTAAAAATAAAAAAAATATGATGAAACTATAACATATTATGTAAAATCAGCTTACCTGCTATTGTCATAGAATAATTGGTGGGGTCCAAAAAGCTTCTCACTGGTAATGATAATGCTAAGATCTGATGTTTCAGTACTTCAGATATATAATTCTAAAAATAACAAAACATATAATGCAAAAATATTTACAATATAAAAATAATATCACTACATAGTATAAAACAAAGTCATTTTCTCTGTCCCTATATCCCTTTGTATGCTTAAATCTTTAAAACTATGCAACGGATTTTGATGCGGTTTTTTAATAGATAGAGTGATTCAAGAGGAAGGTTTTAGTATATAATTTATTAGGTTTTAGGGGTTTAGACTAAGCGGGCAAAGCTAAGTAATAGCTAGTAAATTATATATGTAATATAATAATATTGATATTGATTCATATTTCTGAGAATTACAATATTTAAGAATAGTAATAGATGAAGTATGCTTTATAGATAAGTCATGATAAGAGTTAAGCACATGATAATACAGAACAATTAATATATTAACATAGACACTATATTTTATTAAGATATTTATTTTATTATAATAATTACAAAGAAAATAGAATATTAACTAAGTAACCAAAGTTTGGATGACAAAGTATCGCATCTAGCTACCATCACAACTGCTCATTTATACTTGTTCTTTGTCAGCTTTAGAAGCATGTAATCTCTTTTGAGAATATTTTTATTACAAGCTATTACTCACCTGCAATGCTATTTGTCTTTCAGCCACAAAAGAAGGTTGCATGTTACCTATAAGTTTCTTAGGAGGCAAAGGAAGGTCAATATTAGCCTGTTGAAGACTCATTTGTAGAGCAGCAAAATCCCTGTAACGCCGGGACACTGTCCACTTATTTTCCTTACAAGGCCCTCGTTGCACACGCAAAACATACTCCTACAGCACAATTATAAATAAAATTAAAATATTCTTCAAGTATACGGAGCACCAAGTTATAAATGATACTGACTGTGTGTTTATTGATATTTTGCGCATTTTCTAATGTACAAACAAGCTTATCCGTATCATCTATAATAGGTCTGGTCTGAAATGATTTTTCGAATATAGCCATTACACTTAATAAAATGTTTAAACATTAATTTCGATTTAATAAATTGCAAAACATTTTTGTTTTACTACAAAGTACAAGAATGACAAATTCAAAGACAATTAGATTGACAAATGACAATTGACGTTTCAAAACTTGACATTTTATGTTATCACAAAGTCAAAGGCAGTCAAAGGCAACGTTCACACAATACAGAGATTTTGTAAATTCGTAATTTGTAGTATGCCTTAATATTTTTAAAATTATCACGCTCATATAGTTACTTTTTCACTTTACATTTAATATTTTTAAGAACCAGTTAATAAATATGTTCATTTCTTAAAACAGGAAACATCAAAGTTTCCGAACGTTAAATGAGTGCAGTCTAACCACAGACAATTATCAATTCTGTCATTTCCGGTAATATCGCTACGAGTTGCGAGCGGAGAACATCACGGTCCTGTATTCTACCATATAATTTCTAAGAAATAGTGTGAAAATGTCGCTCATCTCCGCTCGTTTGGCCTCCTCGGTGGCCAGGCGCTTGCCCAATGCCGCTACACAGGTAATTATGGTTGAAATTTTTATAATTTGATTCCATGATTATGTACTTGGGTAACCAAACCTACCGCAATGTCGTCCATTCCATATAATATTATCTTAAATCATGCCAAATGATCTTAGGACGGCTTTATAAGTAGTACTTATGCACTAAAGTAGCCTATTGGACTAATTTTATTTCAAAATAGAAATATATTATCGGTTTCCAAAAGTGATGTTATGTAATAGAGGGCGATTGACTGCTTGTCAGATAGCATGTCCATGGTGCTTAGATAGACGATTTTCGCTGTAATAATGTTAAAATCTACGCGTTTTATTGGACAAAATGTTGTATGAGAGAGTTTTTTATAATTAGATAATGCATTTGTTAGGTTTCGAAAGTCGCCATCCCGGCGGTTACAGTGGCTGCGCGCAAGCTCCATGTCTCGTCTTCACAACGGGCTGCCGAAATCTCCACAATCTTGGAGGAGAGAATCCTCGGTGCCGCACCCAAGGTTTGTGCTATTACATAAACATACATGTCAACTAGATCTGTCAGCTGTTAAGATCAATAGTCGATTTGGAGGTTATATCTATCTTTATTTATGAAGATATATCAAGGACATAGTAAAATATGTAAAATAATAAAAATTTACCCTTATCATTATAATTAATGAATATAAATTTAATTTCAATAAAATTATAATCAATTGTTACAATACCTCATATTACGTAAATACAAACAAAATATAACAATTTCGTATTGGTAAGAAGTATGTAATGATACATTACAGGCCGATTTGGAAGAGACTGGCCGTGTGTTGAGCATCGGAGACGGTATCGCTCGTGTGTATGGACTCAAGAACATCCAGGCTGAGGAGATGGTGGAATTCTCCTCCGGTCTTAAGGTGGGTTTATTTGTTATAATAATAATGTTTTCTTATAACATAGTGGAAGAAAAATATGGTGAGGAAAAGTATGAAGTATGTTTAAAAATTGAATTTAAAAATACATTTTCTTACAGCATAGAATAATGCATATATCCTTATTAAAATTCAATCATCTAAAATCTAAAGTATTGTTTTAATTGAATTTTTATCCAGTGTGACTTTTAATGTGTGTGTTGAAATCAAAATTGTCTATAAATTTCTGTAAACTACCCATATAATACGAGAAAATATCTGGATAAGTGCATCCATGCCTTTTTCTCCCTATAAACCAAATTTTTTATTCATCATTACATAAATGTGCTATATGTATACCCAAAACAAGTGTCTTAATAGGTTGAAATAACTTAGTCTATATAAACAATTAAATTATATTAAAAAAGCCATAAAATCACTGACACTATTTCATAAATCTTGAAATAATACTTTTTATTATACTTATTTATTATTAACTGAAATTTGTGTAAAATTGTTAAGATAAATTTTGTTGGTATCACCTTTTTTTATTAAATTGAGATATAGATTTTATAATATGACCTAAATAGTTAAAGGGAGAATTGTTCTTAAAGTTTTCTTTTGTAAAATATGTGGTTAGGGAGCCAGGTGCAAATTTGGTTAACTATTTCCTCTCAAGAGATAATTCGTCAGACGCATGAGAGTATAGTATTATAAAGCCTCGTGAACGTCAGCTGGCGCTCGGTTGGGGGGGTGAGCGGTTGTAGCCTCCCACGCACATAGGAAAAAAAATACATTCATTCATTCATTTCCTCTCAGCTAAAAATTTGTCAAATTGTAGCTAACCCAATATCTCAACGAAAAAAAATAGTCAGCTGGTTACAACATGGTGTATTATACGTCAGCTGGTGTCTGGAACATGAAAGTTAAATTTAAAGAAAAATTTATTTTCCGTTATTTCCTCTCAAACAAAAATTTACCTGATGATAGCTTATATGTAACTGTGGATAAATAAGTAGCTGGCTGTATCTTGGTGGAAAAACCGTCAGCTGATACGGGAGGCTATAACCGCTCTTCCCCCCAACCGAGCTCCAGCTGACGTTCACGAGGCTTCATAATACTATACTTTGATGCATTTTACTAATTACCGCTTGAGAGGAACTTGGTCATAAAATCTGCTGCTGGCTCCCGGACCAATGTAAACCTAACCCTTTTCAAAAGTAGTTTTAATACCAATATATATAATCACTACCTACTAATTAGAGAATAATCAAATTATTATTATTTGTATTTTTAAAGTATTTACATGAAATTTTTGATCAATACAATCATCATGAATATGTGAATGATGATGATAATTTCCCTTAGCTTTATCATGTCATTATTTAAAAAAAATATACTTAATATTATGTTTATTACTGGTTAAAAATGTCCTTATCAACTATGTACTTGTTTTTATTCACATATCTTGGAAATATAGGTAAATATATATTTTTACTTCCATGATTATGCAATATTTGCATGACCTACATAACATGTATATCAATGAAACCTTACTGAAACGTCAAGAATTGTTTTATAAATAGGTACATACAGGGTGATGGTGTCCTATCAGTGGAACTATATGTTGTATAATATATTGATTACAATAAAAAAAGACTGACAACCAAAAAATTATAATAAATATATTTTTACTAAATAATTAAAAATTCCTGACCATTATACGGCTATGTCTAAAAAAATATATGAATCTATACTTAACTACAACTCAAACTATCAATAAAAAAAATCATTTACCATTATAAGGTCTATTATGTCTATTACATATTAATCCATTCTAAATCTGTGAGCTGCTAAAATAAATGTATACATATATGTCTAAAAAAATATATGAATCTATACTTAACTACAACTCAAACTATCAATAAAAAAAATCATTTACCATTATAAGGTCTATTATGTCTATTACATATTAATCCATTCTAAATCTGTGAGCTGCTAAAATAAATGTATACATATAAATAACTAGATTTCCGCCCGCGGTTTCGCCCGCGTTTTCAAAGGAAAACCCGCAAAGTTCCCGTTCCCGTGGGATTTCCGGAATAAAACCTATCCTATGTGTTATTCTGATGTATAAGCTATATTGTGGTAAAGTTTCATTCAAATCCATTCAGTAGTTTTTATGTGAAAGAGTAACAAACATCCATACTTACAAACTTTCGCCTTTATAATAGTAGTAGGATCTAACATATTATGTTATTACATTGACCAGGGTATGGCCCTCAATTTGGAGCCGGACAACGTCGGTGTGGTCGTGTTCGGTAACGACAAGCTGATCAAGGAGGGCGACATCGTCAAGCGTACCGGCGCTATCGTGGACGTCCCCGTCGGCGAGGAGCTGCTCGGTCGTGTTGTGGACGCCCTCGGAAACCCCATCGATGGCAAGGGGCCCATCAATACCAAGGGACGCATGCGTGTCGGTGTCAAGGCGCCCGGTATCATCCCGCGTATGTCTGTGCGCGAGCCTATGCAGACTGGTGAGTTCAATATAATAAACATGTTACATATACAGGGTGTAATCGTTAAGTGTGCACAGGCGATTATTCCGTAATTATTGCAGTTATCAAAAAACTTTTTACTGATATCGAAAGCCATTTACCTAATGAGTAAAATGACATTAATAACTTTTTAAAAATAAAACGGGAAATATCCAAAAATTTTACACCAAACACTCCCATACATTTACTTACGGCTTTCGATATCAGTTTAAAGTTTTTTTATATTTTCAATAGTTATGGTATAATCGCTTGTGCACACTTAACGATTACACCCTGTATATGTAAAACACATGTGCGTTAAGATAGGATAAGTAATTTTTTTTGTTTGTGGTTACATAGCTCATAATATATCAAGTAATGTTTGATTTTTTATAATCGTTATATTAATTTTGCCCTTTTTTACTTCAGTAAACTCTACAAAGTCCTTACGTTTCTTAACACCCTAAATGCTTATTAAAGTATCTAGGAATCAATAATCTTTTATTCAAATGTAATCTAATACTTTTTCTAACTGGAATTCAAATGAGCACCCAAAACAACAGCATTACCTTAATGTGGTTGTTACAAAAATGCATACGAAAGTTATCAATTTTGCGTCAAAACTTTAGTACAATTTTTTCAAAATCATCTAATTACATAAATTTAGTGTTAACTCATTCTAATGATAACTTGCCTCAACCAGGTATCAAAGCCGTGGACTCCCTGGTGCCAATCGGCCGTGGCCAGCGTGAGTTGATCATTGGTGACCGTCAGACTGGCAAGACGGCGCTTGCGATCGACACAATTATCAACCAGCAGCGCTTCAACAAGGGGGAGGACGAGAAAAAGAAGCTGTATTGCATCTATGTGGCCATCGGACAGAAGAGGTCCACTGTCGCACAGATTGTCAAGCGTTTGACTGATGCTGGTATGTTTTGTAACTATAGCTGTGTTAAACATATTTTTTTTATTAAAAATACAATAAATATTTAAGGTTGCTATCTTAAAATTAGGTGTTAGGGAAAAAAATTGATTTGGATTTCTTTTACTTAGTTAGTAACAAATTAATTTAATATTTAAACTGACAATTTAATGATCCAATGTACATGTTTTAGACACTAGAATTATCAAATAATAAATATTCAATGTTCAATCAGCTTATGGTTTCATGTAGACAAAAAACTAATTGTCGAACATACATGTCAGATAGTGTATATCCAATATTGTATCATATACAGTAGAATCCTTTTATTATGACTCCGGTTACATTGACCAACTGCTTATTATGACGTATTACACAGCAAAGTTTGTTTTTCATATAAAATTCTTAATAAAAGTCGGATAAAATGACTTCGTTTATAGTGACATATCGTTTATTGTGACCAATTTTTAATGAATTGTCTGGTTATACTGACCGAAATGAATTCTAAAACTTTAAACACTAATTTCTGTTTGGGAAAATTGTGATATCCGACAACACTTTTTTTTTGTATGTTTTGAGTCTCAATGAGTAGGCATCTCTATTTTGTGTCTCTGTATTAAATACTAACAAAAACAGGAGATTGTTTATTTCCTACAAAATGCTTTGTATGACGTGCGTTTATTATGACGTGTTGGATATTCCCCTTCAATGTCATTATAAACGGATTCCACTGTATAACTATATTTACTTTAACCCTAATACATATAATCACCAGATATAAATATAACTTAAATTATAATTCAACCAGGTGCCATCAACTACATATATGTATAACTATATTTACTTTAACCCTAATATAATTACCAAATATATAACTTATATTATAATTGAACCAGGTGCCATCAACTACACAATCATCGTGGCAGCCACGGCCTCTGACGCGGCTCCCCTGCAGTACCTCGCGCCGTACTCGGGCTGCGCTATGGGAGAGTTCTACCGTGACAACGGCAAGCACGCTCTTATCATTTACGACGATCTGTCCAAGCAGGCTGTGGCTTACCGTCAGGTGAGGATAATATTGTGCGCTGATTCTGAAACTCAAACATTTGAATCAAATATTTATTTAGAAGCGCTTGTGATCGTCATGACATAGTTTTACTATTTACCACTGTGTCTGTGTAAAATATTGTGTTTCATAGGTTATATGTTTAAAACTGTGAATGTGGAGCTTATACAGGGTGTGCCACTATCGGTATACTAAGCGCAAAGAGACTTGTAGTCTTGCATACACTGATAGTATACTCTTTTCTTCTCTAGCTTCGCGCAGCCGGCATATAGCGCTTCCCTAATGTGAGCATTTTGTCTATGAAAACATAATATTAAATGATAGCTCATGTGCGGGTGGCAAAGTTGGGCGGGTTGCTTGTTATGGGTTACACAAAGACTTAAGAATTCATCTATTTGAAAAAATCTGGAATTTTATAAGTATTTTTTATGTACTCAGCGTATGCAAAACTATAACCTCCATTGAGTTTAGAATACTGACACCCTGTATATACAAAAAAAAAAATGTATTAAAAGTGTCTTATGTTGTATAGAAAATACAATATAAGATAATATGAAATTCTGATTTGATAAGTTTTCAATAAATAATACAATATTACTTTGCGGTAATAGTACAATTAATAACTTTATAACAAAGCTAGAATCTAATTTAAATCATTAAATATCATGTGATATCTTATCATGATAAGGATAAGTCTATTATATGAATACATAAATAACTACACAAAATGCTTGATAATATTGTACTCTTAAAAATTTTAATAAATTGTACACAGAAAAAAATTGGTTGTTTGTAAAGTAGGTTTACGATCGAGATGTTTACGTGATAACATAATGCAGTGGCAGCGCTCGAGATGAGACGGGAGATCGTTCCGTCTCTCTCTCGTTATACCTGCGATCGCGCTCGTGAGGTTTTGGTGTGACACAAGTTTCTGAACATCTCACCCGACTAAAACGATTTTAAAAACGTTATCACGTTAAAATATAAGAAATACTAACCAAGTAAATGTTTCCAGATGTCTCTGCTGCTGCGTCGTCCCCCCGGTCGCGAGGCCTACCCCGGTGACGTGTTCTACCTCCACTCGCGTCTTCTCGAACGTGCGGCTAAGATGTAAGAAATTTTGCTCTTTGTAATATGATATAATTCATTTTAACTAAAAAAAATGGTTATGGAACTTTGGATTGCGTATAGTCTTGGTGGTATTTTGATACATTTATTAATGAGAAATTTCTCGAATTTTTTTTTCTATTTGTATTGAAATCTATTCTAATTGAAACCTTAATTTTTTGAAGTGAAACTTTTTTATCGGGGTTGGAAAAAAATTTAGTGTAACATTTTTTCGTTACGCGTGACCTTTTTCCGTTACGCGCCATCTTTTTCTTATCCTTACCACGCGTGATTCGACGTATACTTTCTCCAGCGGAGTAGGGATAGCATATCGTTTTAACAAGATATAAAATAAGGTCGTATAAGTTTCACTTCTTACGTGTGTACACGCACACATTTTTTTATATTTCAACTTTACTAAAAACTAACTAAAAAGTTTTAGTAAAAAAAGTGGGCACATGCTCACTTTATTGTTGCCAAATAGTCTCAAGCGTTATGAACATTTTAAAGATCTGTCATCAGTAATTCAATGGATTAATTTATACACAGGTCCGACAAAATGGGCGGCGGTTCCCTAACCGCTCTCCCCGTGATCGAAACCCAAGCCGGCGACGTGTCAGCCTACATTCCGACCAACGTGATCTCGATCACCGATGGACAGATCTTCTTGGAGACGGAACTGTTCTACAAGGGTATCCGGCCGGCGATTAACGTCGGTCTGTCTGTGTCCCGTGTCGGTTCCGCTGCCCAGACCAAGGCTATGAAGCAGGTGTGTTGAATAATGGGTCTATTGTGTAACTGGTAACACATGTAAATTAAAAAAAAAAAAAAACAGAATCGGTCAATTCTGCTTTTTTTTTTCAATCATAATTGGCCTTTCTGGATATTTTTATAACATTTAATTTTTTACATAACACTAATAAAAAACTTATTTTTAATTTGTTACAATATATTTTGTGTTAATTTGTCAAAATAAACTATGTAGATATCTCAAAAGGCATTTGAATATTGCAACTATGGTATAATCAATGTCATCTCTCGAGTTGCCCTGTTTTTATGGTCGCATTTCAATGTGTTATAATTTTTGAAGTGAAACTACTTTAGACGCGTTGAGAGAAACTTCAATTTCGCGTCATGTCAATACCGTCAAGTCATGGAGTAAGAGCTAGCGCGCACGAGCAACTTTGTCTCCGCAACTATTTTGTCTCTCCCACCTATGCTAGTATGAAAGTGCGCCCACGTAGCGACGCAACTCCCCATACAAATTGATGGGAGAGACAAAATAGTTGCGGAGACAAAGTTGCTCGTGCGCGCTAGCTCTTAGGCGACGATTTTGGTATCTTTGGACTTTGAATATACATTTAACAATATAATATTATGTACGCACAGGTGGCCGGTTCCATGAAGCTGGAGCTCGCCCAGTACCGTGAGGTGGCCGCTTTCGCCCAGTTCGGTTCCGACTTGGACGCTGCCACGCAGCAGCTGCTCAACAGGGGCATGCGGCTCACGGAGCTGCTGAAGCAGGGACAGTATGTGCCCATGGCTATTGAGGAACAGGTAAAATAAAAGTATATTTTTTATGTAGGCACTTTCCAATTGATTTTGACGTGACAACGTCTTATAATTCGATAGAGCCGGCTGCACGCACGAAAAAACATGACTCATGCGGCGTTACCTCGCTCTGAGGCGTTCCATGTAAGGCTTGAAGTGCAAGCGAGAGCGCGGAACGAGGGACAAAGAAGCACAATCGGACGTTGTCACGTTCAACTATCGTCAGTAAACAGACTTTACAGACAACCACTTTTTTAGCTATTGTGTAACTGTAATAATGGTTAGCTTTCTCTGACATTTTAAATGGAATCAAATATTTAAAAAATACAAAGCAAAACAAATTATGTTCTTTACATTTTAATTCATAAGCTAAAAAGTATATATTACAAATTATTGTTCAAAAAATATTTCTTGTAACTTTGTAATAATTGTCTTGTTTAAGTACACAAAAGCCTATAATAATTATTACTCATTCATCAGGTTGCTATCATCTACTGCGGTGTCCGCGGCCACCTAGACAAACTGGACCCCACCAAGATCACAGCTTTCGAGAAGGAATTCACCCAGCACATCAAGACCAGCCACCAGGGTCTGCTCGCCACTATCGCCAAGGACGGTCAGATCACACCCGAGTCTGACGCTGCCCTCAAGAAGATCGTCACTGACTTCCTCGCTACCTTCCAAGCGCAGTAAAGCAGTTACTAGTTTACCCTAAAATTGTACCAGACATTTAATGTTGTGAAGTCTCTGGTACAATTTTAGACTTGTTAAGTCGGTCACTGCCATCTTTGCCAGTGATTAGTAGTTCTCATTCGCACGGACTGTATTGAAAGTGAATACAATCATGGAATGCATATTTATCTCGGTATCAATCAACAGTGGTTATGTATAAATAAAATCGAAAAATTTATTTGTTGTTTTATTTTACGCCAAAAATCAGAGATTATGTAACAGTACTGTACTGTGTTTCACGTGATATCTTAAAATATGATCCTTTCCTAATCTACTTTTCTGCAATTTTACAGTAATGCAATAATAAAACTACATGCTTTGCACATTACGAAGGTAATAAAGTCCTATATCCTTAGCCTTCCTATTTGTTATATATGAAGTTGGTTAAAATTTTTAGTTACCATAGTTGAAAATGGCAAGTGACCTATTTTTATGAAATCTCTGTTTTATTCGATATATTTGAGAAAGGGCTGTAAATCTATACTAATATTATAAAGCAGACATTTGTCGGGTCAACTAATATTACTGTACAATAATAAATGAGATAGGTATATTTTATCGCGAAAAAAAAATGTTAATAACAGCAGTAGCGTATTAAATTTCAATTAATACCTATAAATTTATAAAGCATTAGAATGTTATATCACAGTATTACCATCCTACAGTATGGCGACGAATGTACTTGTGCAGAGAAACGGAGGGGAACTGGCGGGGGGACGGGCGACGCGGGCCGCTTAATGCAATCACGCTGAGTTTGCATTAACTACCGCGAAAGGACGACGCAGTCGTATTTTTTGTGTAATAATTTTATTATATACATAGGTACTTACATATTCTATTATGACGCGCAAAAACTGTTCCGTTTACGGATGTAAATCTACATTGAAATACCAGAAGGAAACAATATTTCAGAAAGATTGTATTAATTGTATCTGTTGAATTAAAATCAAAGCTATGTATATGTTGTCCTCATTATTTTCTAATCAGATTGTACATCCCAATGCGAATGCATTACTTAGTTAAATGGTATAATATACAATTAAGAACATCCAAAAATAAAGTGTCCACGTAAATAATATTTAGCAGTGCAATATCTGTAATTATATATTTATGAACAAATAATTACATCAGATTTAATAATCGCAATTATTTTGAATGTACATATGAATAAATGATTTCATCATAATATTAATAATCAAAATTGTTTTATTTCCCATTTGTTGCAACCCTAGCGTATTTTCGTGTGGCAGCGTAAGTACCTACGCTGGCGGCGGCATCGCGCGACATCAAAGGCGATTCCTTACTGTAGGAAATAATATTGTAATACTGTGGTTATATAACCAAAAATATCAAATTCATCAACTTTTACCTACAAAACAATTTTGCCCGCTTATCCATACTAATATTATAAATGCGAAAGTAACTCTGTCTGTCTGTCTGAATTTGGTATAGAGATATTTTGATACCCGAGAAAGGACATAAGATAGGTTTTATCCCGGAAATCCTACGGGAACGGGTTTTTCTTTGAAAACGCGGGCGGAAAGCTAGTCATTCTATATGACACAATATGATTGAAATCGGTACCTAGTTTAGTAGGAGTAATGTACACAAGAAACGTATTAAAGATTTTATAGACCAGGTTTAAAAAGAAATTTAATTGGAGATTACTGCAGTCGAAAAACGTAGAATTTTGAAATGATAGAATATAGAATGCAAAATGTCTAATTATTATTGTACTTATCTGTGGTCAATGGTCATATTTGGGTCATTTCGACAATTGAAAATTGAAATTGACAAGTGATAACATAGAGCCGTAGAGGGAGAATGTACTAGAGATCACATCGGCGTATACCCGAACGAGATGGCGAATCCTTACGTCAATGTTGCCAACTATTACAAAAACTTTTTATCCGAAAAACTGGCAAAATATCTATAAATGTTTGGGTATTTTTTTGTAAGATAGGTTTATGAAGAAAAAGACAGATTTGAAAAGATTTTGTTATTTATTAACTTAACTAGCGACCCGCCCCGGCTTCGCACGGGTGCAATGCTGATACTAAATAGTAAATACACTACAGAAAAATTATGAACGTTGTATATAAAAACATAGCGGCCCGCTCCGGCTTCGCACGGGTATAAAAATATATATAGCCGGGCGGCTGGCCGGTACCGCCGCAAACGCTACGTCCCGCAATTTTTAAATCTATACTAATATTATAAAGAGGAAAGGTTTGTATGTATGTATGTATGTATGGTTTTCACGCATAAACTACTGGGCCGATTTTGATGAAATTTGGCACAACCTTTTATTGCGAAATATGTACCACGGGCGAAGCCGGGGCGGACCGCTAGTATATATATATATATTCACTGTTGTATTGTATTGGTTCTTTTTCCACACCACCTGTGAGGTAAGAACCTTAGGTGCGTTTTTTTTAAAGAGGTATCCCCAGTAGGCCTAGTCCTCCTTTTTGGCATGCATCAATATCTGGAATAAATCGGACATTAGGTACTTTATATTATATCTTATTATATAATTATTATATATAATTATAATATCTATTTATATTATATAGAAAAAAAATTGGACTTTGTATGGAAATCTGTCAGCTGATTAGCGAAGTTTCCTTACAAAGTCCAATTTTTTTTTACGAATTCAGCAAAGTTGTAGAACAAAAGTTGTTCAGTTTCATGAGTAGAAGCTCCTGTCTAAATTTTTCAAATGTCTTACCTTTCACCTTGTATATCTATATCAAATGAACAATGTATTCAAGGTATTTAATTGGTTAAGTATTAATGCTGTATTGGTTAAAATCGCTTCGAAAATTAGCCATTATTTGTCGTAAAAAGTAAATGACAAAAAAAGTTATTGTGGGTTATCCATAAGAGATAGACATATACCATCGCGGACTTTTCTGTAGACCTTTTCAATGTGTATAATACTTAGTACATTATTTTGATAAAACTCGTAGGGTTCAGCCAGCGTTTGCAATGTAAGCGGAAAAAATGTAAATTTTTACGACATCACATTAGAAACCTCAAAAATAACACTACTTCTCCACTATTTAATGGGTGTTATTATACATATAAACCTTCCTCTTGAATTACTCTATCTATTAAAAAAAACCGCATCAAAATCCGTTGCGTAGTTTCAAAGATTTAAGCGTACAAAGGGACATAGGGACAGAGAAAGCGACTTTGTTTTATACTATGTAGTGATGACTAATACAAACATAAAAAAAATCTTATAATTAAGAGTTAAGGATGGTGTTGAATCCTTGACCTTCAAAATTATTGACCTTTAAATAAAATTAACTTGTTATAAAAGTTGCGTACCTTGTCATCCACCTCAGACATTTTTTTTGTTGCATAGTGCATCCTAACTTTTATATATTTTCCGCAGATGGATTTAATTAAAAGTGAATAGTGACAGTCTAAAAATAATTGATTTTTAAAATGATCACTTATTCTTGAAAAAAGATTTTCATTAAGGCATCTTTTGAGACATTCTTGAGAAATAGTATGAAAATAATTTTTCTTACTCATATCTCTATTTTGACGGAAAATTTTCTCACTAAATGTACAAATGGCAACTACATCTTTACTAGGATATTGCAGTCCCCCCTTGTCTTTTTTATACAAGAAACTTTTAAATTTATCCGCAGTCAAAACTGACGTACAATCAGGACACTTAAGTTCTTTTTTCAGTTGACTTACAACAAACCCTGCGATATAAATAATAATTTGTTTCGAAAATTCGGTCAGTTTACTAGGATCACTTAAATAGTCGTGGTCATCCATAGTGCGGATAAAATCAATGTCACGTATCTCAGAATCATCAGTTTCATCTATTAGTTTAATTCTTTCTGTGGTTTGTATGAGCCGTGTACATACACAACAACACCTCATAAACTTCCTCTCCACGGTATGTCGTGCAGTTCTAAAATAGTGCAGTGTTGTTGCTCGTGGGAAAGTGCAATGAAATTATTAATTTACCTGAAGACCTGGTCCATGGACTTTTGATTGTTGGGCAGTACTCAGTCGCTCAACAATAATATCCTAAAAAAATAAAATTTGATTTAGTATAAATAGAAAATATACCCCTATAAAAATAAATTAATAACTTGTTTTGTTTATTATGTAGACGTAGCAACAAAATCGGTCTATGAATATTTAAACTACAACATTTAAATCCAAACTAAATGCATCACAAAAATTACTCACTGTTGTAAAAAGTGTTGGAATTGCATTGGGCATCAAATAGGTTTTTTTTTTCGTTTTTCGAAAATAACGCGACTCAAAATGTATAGAACATATTCTGTGACTTTTTCCTGGTAACCAGTTCTTCCTTCCGGTAGCTCGAATCCATCTGTTTAATGTACTTGTTTCTTTTGGAAACCTAAAAAACATATTTAATATTAAAAAAACATTTCACGATTTTGGGGAAAATTTTACCCTGTACTGGTATCCCTAATGTTAATCACATGATTATACCATAAATTTGAAACTACGTAAAAACAAATGGCGTCCTGAACAACAAGAACACTTCGTAATTTAGTCGGATAACACAAAAAAATGTTTACGTCTATTTCGATGAAAATATTATATATTTGTAGATAATTTCACATTAGAGTTAATGAAAATGTATCAACTATATCCAGTTCTATAAAACAATATACTTCAAATAAGTTTACTTACGTGTGAAAGGTAATATTTGGTAATCTTCGTTCCGGCCGATTTTTACAACCAATCACACTACAACGCACCATATTTTCACTTAAAGTCGGATTAAAACAGATCACTGTCAACGTTTATTAAACTTTGAAGTCACTTAACAGCGAGAAAAAACAGAAAACTAGCAAAACAATGGACTGTAGCCGCTTGTTTGGGACAAACTGCCTTTGTCCCCAACAAAAGAAATCGCATAACATGAGAGAAACAAAAAACAATGTTTCTGTCTCGCTTGCTCTTAGCTTTATAGTCATAAGTGTATTTCTCTCACGCATTACTTGTCATTTTAGTGCCTCCTCTATGGTTCATTCTCACTCTACGCATAGAGCTGTTATCTGTGGCGGTGGTCTGATAACGTTGTAACTTGTATCAGCTTCATGCTACGAATCTTAAAACCACTTAAAACTTTATTATTAAAGAAACAGCCCAATTATTAACGAAACATTTTTTTAAGACTTGTCGTAGATGATATCTGCTACAACCTGCAAAAACTGTTCTTAACATT
Organism: Colias eurytheme; assembly: GCF_061535395.1. Lineage (NCBI taxonomy): Eukaryota > Metazoa > Arthropoda > Insecta > Lepidoptera > Pieridae > Colias > Colias eurytheme. Next base: position 2,813,706 of record NC_142995.1, on the reverse strand, counting down.
TTAATTGTTTTCTTTAAACAGAATGGATTTTTTTGAAAAAGCACATGTTGTTAGAAATCGTGATGATAAACACAGTAAAGAGGAACAAACTATGAAAAAGCAGTTAAAATTAATGTTACAAGGATATAAAACAAGCAATACAGGAATAATTAAAGAGGCTGAAAATGTAAAAATAGACTTTGATGATTCTACTTCTGTAAGTGGTTTCTCTGATCTTAACTTGACAGGATCTACCAACGAAGAAGATACAAATGTGAGAGAACCAATTGAAACAATAAGCGATAGTAGCGGTAATGAGAAAAAATCCAATTTACATGAACATAGCCATATAATGGATTCATTTTCAAAAAATTATATTGAGAAATCAGAGTCTCCAAATGATACGATAAATGATTTGGCAAGTGATTCTTCAGCTGACGAAAAATATTATTTAAGTGATGTATCTGACTCTTCAGAATCTAATGGTACTAGTTCATATTCTTATAATGAAAATATGCAATCATTGGACGATTTAAAAAACACACTGCATGATATGGCTTCACTTTCTTCCACTGGTTCTTCGTCTGATTCCAGTCCATCTAAATTTGACCCAGATGGTAAATTAGCCTTGCAAATACTTGAAAAATTACAAAGCAAAAGTTTAAGTAAAGGAAAAAGGAAACTGCCTATTGTTGATAATGAAAGTAATTTGGAATCACCTTCAAAAGAAAAAAAGAAGTGCAAAGCAAAGACGAAGAGGGATGATATTGGGAATAAAAGTAAAATAAATATGCAGGCTTGTCCATCACCACCATATGTATCTATTACGGCAACTGATGTACAACCACAAAGGTTTGACGAGATATTGGGTGATTACAAACATTCTACTGTAAGAATATTACCCTCTGTACATGATACTTCAACATTATATACAGATGATTCCAGTTTCTTTACAGAAGTATGTACAAGAGCTAATATAACTATGGAAAATGAGTCCAGCACAATCATACAGGATATTAGTTTTAATGATGTAAGTGATACAGATGAACAAAAAAGAACTGAACCAAGTAAAAAGAGAGTGTTTCATAAGCGAGACATATCACCAAGCAGTTCTGTAGATGGACATGAAGAAGTAATGTCAGACACTGATGAAACTACTAATTTTACAATATATTATGTGAGGAACAATTGTATTATTGTGTTAAAGCACCCTGCTGAATTATATTTTCACGGTAAACTCCTTGCTCAAGCTCTCGATGGTCATATTGAAGTTGGTGGTTATACATTAAAAGATGAAGAATGTCCTATTATTGCGCCTGTATATTCATATGCACAGTGCTTTAGGACAGTTGAAAATACCAATGACCATAGTAACTTACTTAATAAGTTGAAAACAGTGGGACTGTCTCTAGCAGAAGCTAGAGAAGTTACTGCAAATATAAGTGGATATGATGCAGTATTGCTTTTAAAGCCATTTGAAAGTCCAACCATGGAGTTTGTTGCTAACAACTTTACAAATGTACATTTGTTTCGATATGCAAACAAAGATCTGAGTTTAGAACAGGCATCAAATGTCTTAGGCTGCAGTTTATATTCTAAGAAACCACCAAAATGTTTGGAGGAGAATCCTGGATGGAAATCCGTTATGGAGATTGTTCCAAGTGAGTATTTAAAAGTATTTTATATAATATGTAATTAAAACAATAACCAATCATGAATCATGATCAAATGATTACACATTATGTGTTTGCAACAGATCTATCATACTGAATTGATTACAAGACTTCTCTGTGATTGTTCTGATTCGCCACCTAATTCCTATTACATTTTGAGAGTCAATACAATAGAATCTCTCTTTATTAAATTACATTATAATATAGAGTATGTTTATATGTTATGCCTTTAAGACATTAATTTTGATAATTATTTGTTTTCTAATTTTATTTTATTTTTTCATTTCAGGGGTACCTTTCAAAGGGCTGGCATGTGGAGGCAAGGGTAGCGGCAAATCAACCTTTCTTAGATACTATGTGAACAAACTTTTGCAGAAGACCTCAGTGCTGGTCATAGATTTGGATCCAGGACAGAGTGAATTCACTGTGGCTGGCCATGTATCCGCTACTGTTGTTGATTCCCCAATCTTTGGTCCAAGTTTTACACATTTGAGGGCACCTAAAAGGTAAGTTGGTTTTTTAAGCATTATTTTTGCCTATAGAATATTATGAAACAGATATGTTTAATGTAATGTTTAAAGATACACTGCAGCATAAAATTTTGTGCAAGAAATACAGACCACATAGTCTATCAATGTTTATATTATAATTATTATTCTAACTTATAAAGCTACATAATGATAGTAATGTAATATGTATATAAATTGTATTGCCAGTGACCTGTTGGTGCTTTTCTTTGTATTCAACGATTTTATAATAAAATTTGTTTCTGTTACAGAGCACTCAACATTGGTATAATAAGCACTATGGATAACATAACTCGTTACATAAACGCAGTTAAATCTATAATTGCGTACAGCACAGAGAACTATAGCCATCTGCCCTGGATTATAAATACCATGGGAATGACAAATGCTCTAGGTCTTGAAGTAATTACATTGATAATAATGTTAACTCAACCTAATTTCGTACTGCAGTATGATTCAAATAACCCAAAGAAAAGATTCACTTCTCATCTCAGCCCACAAAATGTATTAGATTTATATAGACAGTTTAGATACAATAAATTATTTAGGGATATATTGTGTCCCGATTTGGAGTATTCGTTCATTCTGGCGCCCGTTGCGGAGACCATTACGACGAGTCGATCTTTGGCTCCAAGAGATGAAAGATATTTAAGTTTCTTGGCGTATTTTGGACAATTAGCAGCGAATATAAAACCCGAAGGATGGTTGCTAGATATTGTACCTTATGAGTAAGTATCTAATTTTTTTTTTGCAAGAATTCTATAATACCTATATGAATTGCCATAAAAGGTAATTTAAAACGGCAACGGCCATTTACTAGTCGCGCCAAACTTCTACTTACAATTATACAGACTGGTAGGTATTTACCTGACTTTCATATTGCCATTCTGAAGCATGTACAACATATCTTATAAGTTTTAAAACATACTAAAATAGTCTCTATAGAACTATAAATTTTTATAGTTTTCCTTGATTTGTCTCCATTTTTTTATCGTGTTTTCTATGGAACGAATCTCGTTCGAAATTTGAATCGATAGAATGTGAATTATTTGAAAATAAGCATTGAACTGTAGCTCAATGTTAGTTATCTTTTTTTTTATTAGCAGTATCCTGAGCTTGTTACGATTTAATTAAAAAAATGCTTGACCTATTTTAAATTTTATTTTACTTGTACATTTATTTATTATATTGTGATGTGTATGATAAAACTGAAAAATGAAACGTTCAGAAACAAAAAACTCGCTTCAATTTGTAAGCTAGAATTAAATACATGATATTATAAGCACTAATAAACAACTTCTTATACCTTCACTATGAATTCTAATCATAATTTTATCAGCATAGTTTTTATCATCGTAACTAACTTTATAGCATCTAAAAATATGATGTACCAAAGATAAGCGGTTGACGACGACAGCTTAATTAATTATTATACCCCAGCCACACTATGCTACTCGTCCTGCTACTCGTGCTGCTCCTCGTCCTGCTCATCGCGCTGCCGCTCGCCTCGATATTGCCGTCCGGCCACACACTGCTCTACTCGCGCGATTAATCGCGACGCTCTTCACTAGGGATGGGTCGTCGACGTATTTTTCATCAACGAGACTAGATAGTTAAATGTCGTTCATCAACTAGTCATTCAACTAGTTAAAATCTTCGACTAGTTCATGTGTAAAATAAATAACTATTATTAAATAAATTCTTAAAACAATAAATTCTAATCTCAATAAAACAATTAATAAATATTTATGCTTTCTTACAAAAATTATACTCCCTAAAAAAAGTATTACTAAAAAACTTATTATCGTTTGTTTTTATAGTTTAAATTCAAAACATTGGTCTTGTAAACCAAAAATATTTTTTTTTTAAAACTTCAAAGAAAAGAATTTATTCTTATCAATAAGACTGTTTAGCCGTTGAATTCAACTAGTGCATTGGTGAGCGATGGACTAGTCGAATCGTTGAGTGTACATATAGACGGTTAATTTAACTAGTCCGTTGATTCCATGACGCCCATCCCTAATTCGCACTCGTATTGCCGGTCCTTTGACTCGCGCGCAAAAGCCGACAGCAGTGAGCAGGACGATGAGCACGACGAGTGGCATGACGAGTAACGTGGCCACACTACGTCCCTGCCTATTTCCCTCGTCACTTCCCATACCACTCGTCGAGTCGTGTGGCTGGGGCATTAGAGCCACGGTTAACATGGGAATGTTTGGATTCAATGATCTAGTGGGAATTAAAACCAATTACGTAGATGGAAGCGTGTCTGTTTGCTGTAACTATTTATTAAAAAGTCCCTTTATTACTTACATAGAGTAATGGGTACGGTTTGTGTTGCTGACCTACTTGGTCAGACATGGTCGATAAAAGGGTTTGAAATACATACTTACCTACCTACTTAATGATATATTTTTTAAAGTTCTAAACACGGGAGGTCTATTTTATCTTTTTCCTATCGGATTATGTTTGATGTTTCTAATGAACGATATAATTGTTATTTCAATACTCGGGAACCTATTCATAATACTTACCTAGTTAATTCAATAGATTCAGATTCAGTCAGTCATTTAAAGTTTATTTTTTTTTATGTCCAACAGTATTTCCCTTTAGCATTCTGTTATTTATCTGTAATCGTTTATTTTCGGCGGTTAACTTTCATCTGTTAGTATTGTGTAACCACACTAATAATTTCTGTGTGTGTATTGTGTATTATGATTAAATTAAAGCATTCAAAAAGGAACCCTAAACTTGATAATTTATGAAGGTAAGAAGTGATGACGTCACTTTCGGTATAGGGCGAAGCCTAATGTTATGCTGTTAGATGTTAGGGTGAAGTCACATTTGCCAGGATTCATATTTTAAAATAAATTTTCATTATCAAGATTCAACTAATAAAAGGAAACGTAAATGTTATCAAAATCGGTACAGCCGTTTTGGTAGATGTTAGTTTGTCTAGGCTCTAAGGACTAGGTAATGATATTCCTCGAATAATTAAGAACGTAAGTCCTTCAAGTGCTTGTTAAAAATTTAAATGTACCTATCTGTCTAATTGCAAACAAGGCATAGCCGTACATTATAATAATATATCATATATGTATGTATTAAATTTACTCATATTCAACGAAATTTCAACCATATAGTTAGTATCGAAGCTAAAACTTATTGGCACGTTTGCCAAAAGCTTCTAACCATAACTATGTGCTTTTACCCTTAACGATTCCTGCCCAGCGCATTGTGGTTTTGCTAAAACCAGTTCGGGCCAAGCTTGCACCTCGTCATGTCTTTTATAATTCATGACGCATCGCCAGCGTCACCCAATGATGTCACGCAAACAATTTGAAGCCAAAGGTTTCTTAGGAAGTTACTAATAGGAATAAAATTGAAGATTTATTCAACCAATCTAGCAAGTAACAGCTACACCTTTGATGCAGTATGAATCTATTTTAATCTGAAATAAATAAGGCGCAAACTTACGCGTAGGTACTTATCCAAGTAGGGCATAGCCCATAGGTAAAACTATACGCGATCTATGTACTATGAAACACTCAATGGATTCAACTTTAAAATATTTTCTTAACATAAATACCATCGGGAAGCGAACCCATAATCTTTTGCTTGTAATACCGACTGTTTTTTAACGGTCATTTCACCGCTGTTGTTCAAAATCGGTTTAGCCGTTATGTAAAATTTTGAATAGGTAGATAAATTAACAAACTCCAGTTGCATGTCTAGATCTTGAATGTGACTTACAAACTGACAAATTATTTAAAATTATTCATTCAGAAATAATAATTGCTATCAATGTAATAGAAAATGAGTAATAGATAATAATTCAGCTCCTGGAACTATGACACATATACCTCGCGACCGCACACAGCATCAGCTGATAACGTTTTGTTTGCTTAGCTTTTTGTTTTTCTCATAAGAACATTTTTATTACACTCAAAACTTTACATTATAATATGTACTTCAAAACTTTTATATGAAAACATATGTAAATGTTATTTATAATCGAAATTAGGTCAGTTTACAGTACATAAACATAATAAATGTATTACCTAAATGTACCATAACAATAATTGCTTGTTACAGGGTACGTTTGAAGGATTTGTGCGTAGCTGTGAATATACCATTCAAAGATAGTATTACAAAAGTCATCAATGGCAAAGTAGTGGGGCTGTGTCAACACAACCCAAGAACACAATGCAAAGAAAGAGTGTTTACATTGGCGGACCAACCACTGCTGTGCCATGGACATGGTAATAACCATTTACTAACTATAAGCCTTTGCTATCAACGAGAATATGGTTTTTGTACACTGATATTTAACATAGGTTTATATTCCATGTTTTAATGTCAATAACCAAATAAAAATGTCAACAAAACATTCAAATAATTAAGATTTTTAAGAATATAATTTTATTTTAATATATCAAGAAAAATTTTAACCTTAAAGTTAGTAAACTTTACTGCTGCTCTAATACATATAAAATGCTTAAGACAATAGAAACATTTACATAAACTATAATAATTTTTAGTTAATTCATCCTTCAAGTAATACCTAAATGACTCAATGATGATGTAACTCGAACAAAGTACATCATTAATATCATATTTGTGTTATCAATATAAGTACTATAATATACAACTTGATTATCTGATAGTGCAAATGTTTGCAATACAAATATATGTCGTATTGCAGGTCTCATACGAGGAATTGATTGGGAAAAGGAGGTTCTGTATGTTATCACTCCCTTGCCTGCTAGCAAGCTGTGCGATATCAACACATTACTGTATGCAGACTGGGTTCCCGACCTGAAGGGCCAAGAAGCACACCTTCCCAAGGGCACAGAGGTTCCTTACAGAATGAACGCACAGCAGCAACAGATGGAATTTATGACTCCTCCCAGAAGGAGATTTAATCCTTTACAACTATTAAAAATGACAAGGAATTCATAAACCAATTAAATTGAAAGCTCGGTTGTTTAGTTAATAAATTTGTAATTGGAATAAATCCAAGACATTCTTAAATTATAAAAGGAAGTCTAATTATGTTAATTCATGTATATTTGAAAGATAATTTTGTACTTACAATACTAATAAAACATAACATAGACGATTGAATTTTAACTTAAATATTCTCCCCCATCCTAAACCTTTGATTTATAAATGCTGTATTAAATTTTATAAAAGTCAAAAAGTCTAGAAAGAATAGTTAAAACATGGGGTTCACATAATTATTAATAAATTATATTAGCATGCAATACCATACTGAAGTTAAAATTTCACACAAAAAATAGATTACAAAATGACTGCCCTAAATGATCAGAATAGAATGGAACATCTCTGAGATGCGTCTAGCTGACAGGCACTCGGCTGAGTCAGAGGGGCTTGCGCTCCATGTCAAATAAACATCCTACATAATTTATACACTATTTTATTGAAAAATTAAAATACAAAATACCAAACTAAACAATAAGTCTCGCTGAGACGACACCGGTCGAGGAATAAATCTATAAATTGAAGAAATGCTACTTGATTATATAACATGATAGTATAGCACGAAATTCTTGTGAGCCCAACGAACGAGGGCCCACCCTCGCCCCCGACTACTCTGTTAAGGCAATTACGCTTATTATTTATAGATAATCTATAAAATATACAAGTACCGATTGTGAAAGGATAGCCACACAAATACTGAGTGGGTGTGCGTGCTACGCGGGCCGCGACATCGCGTCAGCTTTCAGTATCAGAAGGAAGCACTGTGTGGCCGACGTCGCGACTGCTGCAGAGTTCGAGTCGTTTCAAACTTAAGTTTTCAGGCAGTATGCGAACAATTCATAATCAGAGTTCTTGCGACAACAGCACATTTACAGCAGAGAACACTTTGTCTTCTTCTTCTTCTTAACTTGTAACGCGGCGCGGGTCGCCGTCTCGAACACCTCGCGCACGCCCTCCTTGCTCTTCGCGGAGCACTCCAAGTATGCGAATGCGTTTATCTTCTCCGCCATGGCGCGGCCTTCCTGGGGCTTCACCGGTTCCTGCTTCATCTTGCGGAGCTCGTTAATCGTGGCCGGGTCGTTGCGCAAATCCTTTTTGTTTCCGACGAGAATGATGGGCACATTGGGGCAAAAGTGCTTCACCTCCGGTGTCCACTTCTCTGGTATGTTCTCGAGCGAATCTGGCGAGTCCACCGAGAAGCACATGAGGATCACGTCGGTGTCCGGATATGACAGGGGCCGCAGCCGGTCGTAATCCTCCTGACCGGCCGTATCCCATAGCGCGAGCTCCACTTGTTTTCCATCAACCTCTATGTCGGCAACGTAATTCTCAAATACTGTCGGCACATACACTTCCGGGAACTGATCTTTGCTAAACACGATCAACAGGCATGTTTTACCGCACGCACCATCACCAACAATCACTAATTTTTTACGTATCGCAGCCATCGGTCCTGAAAAAGAATGAAACGCAAATAATTACTATGAGCGTCAACGCCTTTCATGACTTATAAATATGGCCGCCGTATAGGAATATGGGAAGGGAGTAGTCAGACAAGCCCTCAAATGTGAATAAGCACCTGAACTAGCGGAAGAAGAACAGCACCACCACATAGTACCCTCACATACGAGGGTTATTATTTAGTATATTTTGTAGATACCTGAAGATTCTGGCTAATTTCTGCAGAATATTGACCTATCGACACTTTTTTAATCGTCTTTGCTCATCACAAGCACTTTCGTTTCATTCGTAAGTCAGTGTTACTATAGAAAAAAACTGAGTTAGAGACCGATGTCGTGGAAGTTTAAAATTAAATATTACATAACAGTTTTGTGTGTTATATTAAAAATAAATTTAAAATTACATTATTAATGGTAAAGTAAGCAAAAATTTATCATTAAAAATAAGAATCAGTACATTGATATCAAAATATTATATTCATTTGTTATCCAAAATTTATTGCAAGTTAAAAAAATATGTCATCACTCATAGACAAATACATTTTTTTTATGACTGACACTTAAATGTACTCAGAGGAATAAACCTATGCTCTGAGCATGGAACTATAGTCATACTGGAACCCAAACTCCTAAGAATAAATAAAAAACTGATAGAATGACCGCAAGTAACCCCTGTTTACCCCATAGGGTAGCCAGCGTGATTGTAAATTTTTCCCCTATTGACGTGCATTAAAAAATCGACTGTCAGTAATAATAGTCTATATGACAAAAATCATTAATAAAATCCGCTAAAAAAATGAAATTTAAACGAGATTCATGCAGGTTTGCTTTTCCATTGAAATAACAAAGGTTTACAACTTTTAAAATGGACTGCTTATCGAACACGCTCATAATTTTTTTCCCATATTTTGAATTATGTTATGAAAAACGTTGCGCGGCAGCCCCAATTCTAGGTGTCAAATAATGTTTACTGCAAAATGGCGGATGTTTATGTTCATTTCGTGAGTTTGTTCTTGTATTTTGGAATTATTCTGAGCCAAAATTAATAGAAATGGTTGTAAATATATTGTGCGCGGTTGCAAAAGTGAATGGCATCCAGGATGTGATATTATATTTCATTCGTAAGTACAAAAAACCATGCATAAACTACGCTTCATGTAAAATTGTAGTTTAGTAATATTTCTACTTTAATTGTTGTTAAATCTGGAATAATAGATCGAAGTTGTGATTATAATGTTAATTTTGATTAGGTTTTTTCCATTTAACATCGTTATTTGCTTATTATTCAATGTTTCATGATTGTAATAAATATTAGACTAGGGTGTCCATACTTTATAAAATTGTGTACATATATTTCGGTATGGTATTTTATATGAGGAGAAGTCTTTCTCCACTTGAGTTAGTTCAATTGGCGTGAAAGTTAATGGTATAAAAATGTTGTTTACTACTTTTATATAATGATATATTGTAAAATCAAAAACTCAAAGTACATACATATATGGTACCTACTGAAATAGAAGCACAAGACAACAGCACAAATTTTGTGTTATCTGTATCTAAATGACATTTTTTTTTATATTTTGCAAATAATCTTCTTTTCTCTTTACAGGTTTCCGTCCAATCTAGCGGAACGTAATACATGGCTAAATATAGTAGAATTAAAAATATCCTGTCTTGAAAAAGTGAAGATATGCAACATTCATTTTAAACCCGCACTTGGCCAGTGTGGTGGATGTGGCTGTAACCTCATAGGAGGCCAGGTCCCAGCAGTGGGAACGTAATATATACGTTACGGGAAATAAAATGTATGGGAGGGTTTAAATTTACATTTTTAGATGTTTCTTGTTATATTTAAAAAAGTTATTATTGTTATTTTACTCATTAGGTAAAGTATCATATCAGTATCATATCGATATCAGTTTAAAGTTTTTTGATACCTGCAATAGTTACGGAATAATCACCTGTGCACACTTAACGATTACACCCTGAATATATATATTTTGTTTTTTATTGTATGATAGGGAAGCGCTAGACCACGATCTCATATTTCAAGTACTCTTAAAACTATTTAAATACTTAAGGGTATGGAATGATAAAAATATTTTCAGTGAACCGATTTCGTTACTTTTTATTGTTATTATCTTATAATTTGCAAATTTGTAAAGGCAGTTGGCATTGTAATGATAAATAAATATTATAAAAACACATTGATATTTTACTTCATTAATTCCTCAAATGACTGGACGTAACGCCAAATTATACAGCAAAATGTTGTCATAATTTATAGCGGTCCTGTGTTCTGAAGATGCATTACAGATAGCGGAAGACGCAAACATGAAAAAACGCTGAAAGGAACATTACAATTTTCCAATGTTAAATACTTGAACATCTATTTTTTATCTATTTGCAAAAACTCTACAGTAACTATATTAGAATAATAAATGCAATTACGTAATTTATTTCCGCCGTAAATCATCAACCATCAATCAATCAATAAATATAAAACTCTCCCGTTACTTAGTGACTGACAGACAACGCACAGCCTAAAATCACTGGACCTAAAGACATGAAATTTGGCACACTCTGTATATCTAGAGTATCCTAAAGGTGCACTTAGAAAGGCTATTCCGAAATCCCCACGGGATAAATGGGATTTTATGTTTTATGACTTCAACGAGGACGAAGTCGCGGGCAAAATCTAGTATTATAGTAAAATTTTAATACGAATAAAATTGATGTATCCGTTATTTTTTTCCTTAATATCCTGAATTTTTTACATTTATACTCACCCCACGGAAATATAGACATACTATATATATTTCCATGACTCACCGTAACTAGAAAGAGACGGAGGGGAAACGATAAGATTCAAGGTCAAATTTTTTGACTTTACTTTTTCTTAGGGAGTGTGGGTTCCATACGTAGTATATATAGTTCCATGGCTCTGAGTAAATGTAAATAACAACCTAGATACAAGGATTTTGTGTTCCCGTGAGCCAACTTGATTTTTATAATACCTACATGAGTTCTTATTTTTATCAGTACACATTTCTTTAATAATTATTCTCTAGCTGTCAACAAAATATAATAACTATTGTTTTTGTAATTAAATTTTTATTCATAGTATGATTTAATTATTGTCCCATAGTAATTTGAATGGTGAATCGCAGAAATACTTAGCCCAGAAAGGGAAAGTATTAAGTAATTAAATCGGTCCAGTATTGGGAGAGGAAACAGGGGACTACGGAACGTCGAATTTGCGTAATTTTCCTAGGTATTATCGGCCCGAGCTGCAGTTGTCCCTGTCGCGCTCTACGGGGGAGGCTTGAGGCATAGCGCGACAGCAATAGATGATAGGAAAACCCTGGAAAACCTAATTTTGAATTCTGTCACTCGTTTTGTTGGCTCCTGTGGTTGGCTCATATGAAGTACAACATAATTCGAAACACATTGAGGCTTGTGTAATTTCGCATTTAGTTCATAACAACTTAATTTATTTAAATTTAGTACCTATACTTTTATATTAATTAACCAATACATACTTTTTTAGTAGGAGTTGGATAACATTTAACAAATAATCGAATTATACATTCTAATACGAATTTTCTTTTATCATTCACCCTGTTTCCTTGAAAACTAATACTTGCTCGAAGGATAAGTATCTATATATCCTTATTGTATCTTGATTTTGAGTTAACGAGGACACAATATTTAAAAATTATGTAAAAGAATCTCGAATTCATTTATAGATTATCTCTGCACTCGCCGCGCTGGTTCAACACATAAATTTCAACCATGTTTCAACCTCCTGAATCCTGATTATGCATACCTAAAACGTGTAACAAATGTTTGTACACTTCATATACCTACTACCACTAACAAGTCTGGGTGCATTATATATAAAACTTTTATAAATAATATAGGTAATAATTTTAAAATAGTCCTCTACATTGTTGACACCCTTGCATAAATTCCTCTATTTTCTGTTGAATACCATGGAAAATAAGGATATCTTCTTCTAATATATAAAATTCCCTTGTCACAATGTTAGTTACCGTACTCCTCCAAAACGGCTGGACTGATTCTCATGACATTGTATGATGTGTGTGTGTATTGGGTAGCTCTGAGAAACGGCCAACATCTATTTTTCATAACCCTAAGTGATAAGAGTAAGGCAGAACAGCTAGTAATATATAAAATAAGGATAAGAAGACTTGCAAAAGAAGGCGTTGCCCGTTGGTGATCGCTTATTATCAGTCGACCCACCACCTCCCGATATTGTGTTGTTTGTTCTTTAAAGAAACTTGGTTATTGGCTAACCAACCAGTAGTGGTAGGGCATTTTCAATGTCACACTTCTTGATGTCCCACATTATGTACTTTTAAGTAAGGTGTAAGTATCTTAAGCAATGGGTTCCAACTTTATTAGACGTTGGACAATTTTAATTGGTAAAATGGTAGACCATGACCTAAGTTCTCATTAGGTATCTTTGAATGCTTCCTGACAATTTATAAAACTTTTGTTTTGGAAATAGTTGTTCATGCGCAAAAGTCGTTACTAAAAAGAACGATTAGTTAGGTACATTTTATGATGTGATTTTAAAAATACCTATTAAAAGATTTTTATGTTACCTACATGTTGGTGGTGATTAGCAAGGGTAAGTAAGGTAAGGGCAGTAATTTAGTTCTTTACTGCTGTTATAATTTTGTTTTTGAAGTATTATTGAACATAAATTATAATTATATGCACGACATGCATCAGTGTAATGAGTACTTAACACGATTACACGAAGCAGGCAGTTGATCATACTTCCATACCTTGAGTCCGTCATTGTATTTCTTTTCTAAGAAATAAGAATTCATTCAAAACTGTTTCAAAACCAAATAGGATATTATTTTTGCGAGCAGTAAACATAAAAACGTAGAAAGAAGAAATAAAACAACCAAAAACAATAAATTGTTCCCACATTTATTTAATAAAAAAATAGATTAAGTATAACATTGATCAAAATATAAAATTTTATAGTTGCATAATTTAGGTACTTACAGAATATAATTATTAAATTATAAAATAATGTTATCGCCCTTGTTAAAGACGAAAAAAGACTAATTATTGCATTTCCCTTATTATTACTTCTTCCATATTTAGTTTTCTACAATATGTTCTAATAATTTCTCATTGATATTATATTTTTTAATTGATAGTCTTACTTATTCTTTTATTAAGATTTAAGAGCAGCCATTATAAAGTTACCAACCGTAAAATTAAATACAAAATTGTTTAAATTTTATCACATTTTAGCATAGTGAAATGGCAAGTCTATATTAAAATAATTCAATCGTCCCCGAACCACCTACTATATTTAAAAATAAAGTGTATTAATATGAAAAATTGTAAATAAAACATGAAAATATAAATGCAAGCTATGTGAGGTCAGCCTTGGCCACAATATTTTTGGACGGCTGTTTAAATTAGTCAAATATTGTGCTTAAAGGTAAAGTTTGAAATATTTTATATCACATTATTTAATTAAAGAAGAAATCGCCAAATTAATTCACATATCTTCTGCTGCGGCCTGAAAAAAGGAAATAGCAATTAATATTATAGAAAAAATAGTTTTAGTAAAGTGGTAGGCGCTACGAGAATTAATAAAAAACGGTCAGTGATTAATTAAATTATCTTAATTCTTAATGTATTCTATGTATTATGATTTATGGGTGTTACATTAAGACAGTGCGCGCACGAGCAACTTTGTCTCCGCAACTAAAAATAGTTGCGGAGACAAAAGTCTCCGCAACTATTTTGTCTCTCCCACCTATGGGCTAGTATGAAAGTACGCGCACGTAGCGACGCAACTCCCCATACAAATTGATGGGAGAGACACAATAGTTGCGGAGACAAAGTTGCTCGTGCGCGCTAGCTCTTAGTATAAGGATTGCTATGTTGAGAAATCCATATGGATACGAAAATAATAAAGAAGAATATATGAATACGAAATTTTTACTATTTTTATACTGTATGTATATTTTTCCTTTTCAAATGTTATTTACATATGTATTTTAAATTTCAAGGAACAGTACTAAAGCGAGAAAGAAATATATATTTTAATCTCAATAATTATACAAAATTACCTATTCATTTAAATATAGGGTGATTCCAACAACCAACAAGCCCTTTTATTTACTTAAATAATGCAAATACATTCGAAAAAGTACATGTAATGTATGAATAAACCACACCCTTTGAATATTTCAAAGTGATCAAAACATAATATGTATACAGTGTGGAAATTTTCGATGTTTCCTTTCAGCAAAATTCACTATCTTCAGTATTGTAAGTACTTTCCCTCCAGGGCCCATCGAAAATTTCCACACTGTATATAGGTAATACATAATATTGCCCATTAAATATTATATTGATCAGACAAGTTGTAAAATAAATAAACTTTCTTTTGAACCTGTTAAAATTATTGAACTAAAGAGTTGTTAGTAGGTAATAAAACCAATTTAGAAGAATATAAATATGTTTAATATGTAAGATAAATGAGTATAAAGCAATGACAATTTCCATTTTTGTACTTCTAACAGCGGTTATTACATATTTTTATGTAACTAACTAAACATTGTATCTGCTCATATCTATAATATTAAACAATGAATACAGAAAAAATAATAGTTCTTATTTTTATAATAAGTATATTTTTTTTAAAATTACTTATCACAACAATATAGAAGAAGATGAATTTTTTTTTTCTGTCTTGGACATATATTTGTGCTTTTGATCTTAAGAATGAATTATATATTATACTATTATATACTATGAACATAATATATTGTATACTCATTATAAAATTGAATATACTGGTGAAATTAAATGCTTTTTAGTGTACGAAGGATAGATTTAAGATTAACCTTATAATATATTTTTGTTTCATTTATAAAAACTAAGTTTACATAATATATTATAGTTTATAACAGAAAATACAGAAAACTGCTGAGTCATTAATCTATGTTTAATTCTTATATTACCTAAACGGTGGTCTTAAATAAATACTGTGAAATAAAATCTAAGCAAACCATTTCCCGATAAAATGTATATAAAGATTAATTTTCAATACTATTTGTTGTATCACTAAATTATAGGTTGGATTTTAAAATGCATTCTACGTTCTTTATTCAATCTTTCTGGTCATATTCTCAATCTATTCAACCGCTTTCTATTTTTTTTACAAATAATTATTATACGTTTAGAATACATTTTTAGCAACTTTTCTGATTTTTTAAGGTTGGAGGTTTCTCTTATACTTTTAAGACCATTTTTTAAATATGTACTATATGTTTATAATCTCGAAAATAAAAATACCTCCCACTTCACAATACACACATTCATTCATTTCTTTACCTTCTGCCACGCGGTGATGCCGTACGCGACTCCCGCTCCGAGCGCAAACATGACCAAGTACGGTAGGAACTTGAGCGATGGCCCGTGTCGTTTGCGCATTAGTGTGGATATGAAGTTTAGCTTCCCGTCTGTGTAGGGTGGGTAGCGACCGCTAGAATTTTAATATTATATTAGAAATACAAAAAAAAAAAATTGTAGAAAAATTCATTGTATTGTTAAGTCTGATTAAAGATCCGACCACTTTCGGCGATACTGGATGAATTTTGAAAAAATTAAGACAATGCTGAGGAAAGTATAGAAATATCCTTTATTTTGGATATTATGACTGGATATAGCTTACAGCTGTCATATTTTTTTGTCAGACCCTGCTATCTCTATAATACTCAATCGTATATAGAATTGTTTTCTAATTAAAACTGCTCCGATTTTGCTCATGTAGAGCTATAGCATCCTCTATGAAATATGAAAGAATAAACTTTATCAATTAATATCTAGAATTCTAACCTAACTTTTAACCATAACTCCAAGTTATCGGCACTATAACTTTTGCCACTTACAAACCCAACCCACTTAACCAAAATACTCACGAAGCCAGTTTCTCCCCGATCGCCGCAAAGTCCTTAACTAGGCAGCTCTTCTTGTGTGTGAATGTATCGAACGACGCCTTGCCGTGGTATGCGCCCATGCCGCTGTTACCCACACCACCGAACGGTAGCGTGTCAACTGTGTTTGTGAGTTTTGGTTATATTTGTGAGTTTTAGTCGTCAAGGATTGTATGTGGACTCAGAAGTTAGACATATTTCGTGGACGTACATACGTACGTACGTATGTATAAAAGTAATGTTTAATGGCTCAAATTGTGTTGGGATTAAAAATGGGACGTTTTTCGTAAATTGGGTAAAGCTAGCATAAGTGTGCAAAATAGCTTGCAATTTTCATAGAAAATAGTCATAAAATTTGACTGTGTTCATGCTTAATTATTAATTGGTAAAACTTATAATATTTTGCTTTGGGAAGCATCTTGATTTGCCTTACCAGAACAGATAATTGTTTTGACTGGGGATTGAACCCAGAACATAATAAAACAATATCACTTGACAAGCAGTATTATCTAATATATAGGAACATTAACAATAGTTTGTACACATGCATAAAATACTTTGAAGTGTATAGCAACTACCAATAGCTATATTTGAGGAGATGCTTCAGTATAGTAAGTTTAAATCATGGACAGAATTAAAATATATATTATTAGACATTAACTTCATCTTTTTATTTGCTTGTAGAAAAATTAAATATATAATTATTTAAAAGTGACATTTCACACTTATGACTTATATGCGTGAAATGTCACATTGACAGTTCAGTGTTAATTATGGAATTTAGAATAACAATAATTTGCAATTGAAACATCTCCTTAAATATGTAGGAAAATAAAATTATAACTATTCTATATACTTAATACTTGTAGTACTACAGGCATTCCGAAGAAGATTATCAACAGAGTGTACAAGCGTTATATACATGTTACTAATAGAGTTGCTTGAAGATTACACATTGCAGTGACAGAAAAATTAATAATTTAATTCTTTCTCGTATATTAACTTTACCTGAGTATTATACAACGAATACACATTAAAACTTACTTCATTCATTATATTATTTCTTTGCGGTTGCTTTTAAAACAGTAGAAGTAATTAC
Source organism: Colias eurytheme (assembly GCF_061535395.1). Taxonomy (NCBI): domain Eukaryota; kingdom Metazoa; phylum Arthropoda; class Insecta; order Lepidoptera; family Pieridae; genus Colias; species Colias eurytheme. Next base: position 2,795,961 of record NC_142995.1, on the reverse strand, counting down.
CTTTATTTAATTAATTAACTGTAGATCGCTTGTTTAAAACCATTATTTTAATAGTGATATAGAAGGGAGCTTTGTGCTTTTTTCATACGCACATCTATTGAAATCTTTATAAGCCAATTATTTTTCACAACGTAAAATTTACGGTTATTTCCCAACCATCAAAGTTTTATATAAAATATCAATTATAAAGGCATGTATTTAAATTACTACGTTATAACTTAGTTTTTTTTAATAAATAAATAAATCAAATTATAACGATCAATTTAGATTTGATCATCAGGTTTATTAAAGAAAGAGGTTTTTATTACGTTATAACCGTTTCCCATTTATTTTCCTTGTTCTGGTAACTGGTTGTTTGTGAGAAAAAAAAAAAGATTCAATACATTGAACTGAATTTAAGACGCATTAATTTACACCTTCTAACCAAGTTCAAGGTTCAAGATAAACGTGGAAAATTTACAATTTTAGACATAACTACAATAACTTTAATCAGCGCAAAGTCATTTCATTGTCGAACCAGTGATTTGATTTTATAATTAACCTTTCTTGTTTATTATTCGTAGTCTACAAACAATAAGCATTTCAAATAAAATTACCATTCAAATTTTGAATTCAAATATACGCCTTTATTTTTAAATTGTAAAATTTACTCTATGGTTGGGAAACGCTAGTCTATGGTACCAATTAGGTGCGTACCTCCCATTTGCATCATAGTATCATTTATGCACATTCCGCCGCTAGTTGTGTTATCGACAAAACTCGTTCGCACGTTGTCATTCGTCGTGAATAGGTACAGCACCAACGGCTTTTCTCTACAGCCATAAACAAACATAGACCACCACCGTTAATAATCATAGACTAGAGAGAGGGGCATTCGATTTTTAAAGAAGAATTCGAAATTTAAATTTGGAAAAGGGTAGAGAGGTTTATAAATTTTGCATGGAAAATAAGTATTTACAAATTTGAAATAGAAACACATAAACAACCAATATAATATATAGAAAAAATTCCCTTCCAAAGCATCCATGACCGTATTAAGAACAAGCCACCAGTACCAATTTTTACCGCAACAATTGCACAACCAATCACGATTTGGAGTCAAATCCATTAAACATAATATCTACAATTATTAATTGTATACATTAATTTTTATCGAGGCCTATTAAATAAAAATTTAACTACGAGATTAAATAAATTTAATTTATAGTCTGAAATATTGAATTTCCAAATTTTATTTTATCAACCATGAATCATTTTATTTTAAATCCGTTATAAACCAGTGCATGCATACTGTGTATCTCAATGGTTTTACATCTTCTATCAACATTATTAAAACTATTAACCTACTTTCAAGCACATCACAATGCAATCAAAACATAATATGGATACAAACAAGCACATGATCTTGACTGGCTTTGACCTCTAAAACGTGATTTGTGTTGCTAATAAGTGTGATTATGACTAACACATACACATTACATATTCCTCCACCGAAACCTGTCACCTTCGAGCGAGCCATTGCTGCGCAACATCATAAAACCCGCCTGTACTTTAATGTCCTGTTTATCTCATATGTTTTAATACAAATTCGACAATAGGTGTGAAATTTACCTATATAGTTATCACGTCTACATAAACAATTGAATTCGAACAAAAACAAAACACAGGCTGAATAGGCATTCCATAATTTGAAATTCGAACGTGAAAAAAAAAAACAAGACATAAAAAGTACAGACAGCTTTGGCGCCAATTCTATGACGTCACGCGTCAAATCCCGCCCCGTCCTTACCGCCATAGAACATGATCGTATCGTTCACACAGAGACTGCCCGAACGGGTCTGCTCCGTAAACAGTTTATGGATGTTCTTTTGCTTGCTGAACAGGTATAAAACTAATGGATGCTCCCTGAAATGATCCACCGTTCATGTTTTGATACGAATGTTTGCGATGGTAACTTTGGACTCCTAAAGGCTTATTACGTAAGTATCTACTATTACAATAACATTATTTATTACATTTAGGTACCTACTGTGTATTAGATGGCGTAAGCGTAGAGATAAAAAACGGTAATTTATATTATGTATTAAACGATATTATTCTTGGAAAATACTACGAGTTTGAAACTTCATTGTAAAATAAATAAAACACTTTAGAAGTCCAAACAGGTTTAACCGATTATGATTGGTGCTACCTCAACTTAACACAAAACACACGACTTTGAACAATAAAATAACATATTAGATAAAAATCACACAAAACTTTCCCCAAAAAACAATTTCTCCCATCTAGTTGTGGAGAAAACATTTTATGAATCATAATTAAATAAAAAAAGGAAATTGCTCCGAAAATTATTTTATCTTCTAGTGTTTTATTAAAATATTTTATATTCATAAAATCTTTTCATTGAACAAATTTTACCTTAAACGAACAACACAAAGTCGAAAAAATTGAAGATCAAAAAAAATATTATTAGATTAGATTTTCCACCCACGAGGGAATTATTCTATAAATTAAAAAAATCTATACCTTTAATACCATTAAAACAAAAGCACAAAATTAAAAGCAGTGACTTTACATTTTGTGCCGTAACAAGATTGAAACAATCTTGTAAAAGTGAAATGTCGTCAAAACGGACACTGATACCAAATAATCTACTTATTAGATTTTTTTTATTAGACTATGCAAAATAGTGTTATATTATAATGACCCCAGTAAATTCAAAATGTTTATCGAATGTTATGAATCCCAATGCTGAAGCCGTTAAGCGCCAATATTTTAGGCCAATGTATGACTAAATGACATTGAAATTTGCCCTTAATATCTACAGATTTATTTATTTAATCAGATAATGAAATTAATAATACGATTTATATATCAATTATAGATTAGGGATAAGACTAGTCTATAAATAATTCTGTAGATGTACTATAGATAGACTTACCTAGCGTTTATGAATTTGATTGCTTCGTAGGCGTTTTCTATAGGCACTATTGGTAGGATAGGGCCAAATATTTCGTCCTCCATGATTTTATCGTTAGCGGAGACATTAGTGAGTATTGTGGGTGATACGTATCTTTCCTGTGGGTCACTTTTACCACCGATCGCCACTTTGTCTTTGCTGGCGTCCAGTAATGATTGGATACGACTGGAAAAGAAAATTGTTTTTGGTTTAAATAAATAAATAAAACAAATAAATAATTGTTGCTATTATGGGATATAATGTATTTCTGGTTATCCGTTATAGGTTTTAATGAACTGATTTTTATGGAATATTCTGGATAATTTGGAAGGCAGGGCAAGATATTATAAATAATATTTCATCATAATATTATAATGTAGATAAGTAGTTACTTGGATATTTTAATTATATGCGAACGTGAATAAAAAATAAAACTATGAACATGAATGTTAAGGTCATTAACAAGGTATTTCCTATATTTTAAATTTAATATTTAGTAACCTACTTTGACCTCAGTATATGTCTTATATTTTAAATTATTTACTATAAAATATAACGATTTCTTTCAATATTTTTTCACGGTAATAAGAGTGAAAATAGCATCACTATAATTTTCATCAAAGGTATTTCAACAGACATTTTATAATCACATAATATTATAAACACCCATCACTACATACTACGGCCACACTACCGTGATATGCAAATAATTATTGCCACAACTTTAACAACACCTAGGTGTAACCACGACTTATGGCCATAATTCTACAATGCCAATCAATATGACAAATGGCGGTAGGCAATAGCCCCGGCGGCGGTATTCTTTCGCACATCAAAGAAGATTACCGCGGTAATTATTGCGTATGCGGCCACACTACCGTTTGTCCAGTGTGCAATATGAGCTCACCAGCGACGCACGTATCGACATGGAGTATTCAAATGAAAAAGCGCTCGATGGCGCTCGAATTTTTGGAATTATATTCCAATCCGAACCATCTCTTTGGGATACCCGACAGAAGAACTATAAAAATCGCAGTGTACCTACTACACATCGATTTTTATGTCGGATTAAACAAAATTTATCATTTCCAAGTATAGTATAATAGATGATATATATAATAGATGATTTGAAAAAGAAAAAAGAATCCTTGATGAATTATTACAGAAACCATAATATTATATATTAATTAACTTATATTTTTTGCTGCGGTAAATGCCAATAATTACCGGCATATCTGGGTAAACTCTAGTGTAACCACACCAGTTCATGCAGTAATTTAGACGGTAATTTAATGCCATAATTATTGCGGTAACAGCCCGGTAGACGGTAAGGTAGTGTGGCCGTAGCATAAAACAAAGTCGCATTCTCTGTCCCTATGTCCCTATGTATGCTTAAATCTTTAAAACTACGCAACGGATTTTGATACTTTTTTTATAGATAGAGTGATTCAAGAGGAAGGTTTTAGTACATAATTTATTATGTACTAGACAAAGCGGCCGAAACCGCGGGCGGAAAGCTAGTATTAGTTTAAATTCAAGTTCAAGAAATAAAAACAAACATTAATTTTACCAAAACCGAGGTCATGCAAACAGGTATTTGATACAATTTAAAACGTGTTATATAATTTTGCTAATTTGTTTATCTGCACTTATAATAATTCTATTAGGCTTGAGATAGCTATAAGTAAGTAAGAAAGTATAAGTGTAAAATGTAAATTACTACTGATACTGATTATTTATAAGGTAGGTATCTAGCCCAAAACACATGATACGAAACGTGCAAGTTTCCGATATTTTTGCGCTGTTTTCATTCCGTAAATACCCATTAGTATTAACATAGGTACTTAAAATGTTAATAAGTGTAAGTAATGAATAATTATAAAATGAGAAACAATCAAGAAAATAAAAAAACAATAGTAAAGTTTTTTGCGGCATTACATTTTAGCCACGTGAGTGTCAAGACAATGAGAGTCAAACAAATGACATTTCTGAAAACCAAGTAGAAATAACACAATTATATTAATTAACTTTTAACCAGGAGTATAAATATTAAACAGCAATATTAATTATTATACAGGAGAGACCGATTAGCGCAAACTCAGTAGGTATAAAACGTCACCATAGTAATCATTATGGTTTTTTTTCTGTAATTGCTCTTACAACGAAAGATTACTAGTCACTACGGTACAAAGTACAGTGATTATGCATTATTTAAAACCGACTTGACAATAGCAGGATCATTACGACACAATTTTTAATTATAGGCCATATAATCGAATCTCGAATCTCGAAGAAAAGAGATGTATTTACGTTACGTTCGTTGTTTGTCACGTTGTTCGGCAGACGTGTGGATGGCCCTTACATTTAAGGAAATCATTAGATATCTTTTATTGTATCAAAATCTAAACAGACAGTTTAAAAAAATAGTTATCTAAACACTGTCGAAATATAGCTCGTTAGACAAATACAAATACTCGTCCTTGTTTTTAGCCACGCAAGAGAATCCGGGAATTTGGATAATGCATAGTTACACAAAAAAATTTAAAAGATAAAAAAGGCATACCAATACATATTAATTTACTAGCTTTCCGCCCGCGGCTTCGCCCGCGTTTTCAGAGAAATAGCTCCCTTTCCCGTGGGATTTCCGGGATAAAACCTATCCTATCTCTCAAGTTTGATCGAACTGCACATGGTGTGCGAATTTTATTATAATCGGTTAAGTGGTTTAGGAGTCCATTGAGGACAAACATTGTGACACGAGATTTATATATACATATTAAGATGGATACGATGTAGGTACCTATAGAAAATCGTCCTAAAACACTTATAGGCTTTAGTCACAACACGATTCCAATAAACAGAGTGGAGACAATTACACAATAATTACTCCTACCATTTGATATATTATAGCACCGTTTTAATGCTATTAGAAATATCATTATACTATTATAATATGATAATTTTATGATAGTGTATTAAATGGAAGTTTCGCTAAGTGCTTCGTTGAAAAACTATTTTGATTGCATAATATAATGTTAGTTTAAAAAGGCAAAACATAAATAACAATAAGAACACAAACCAGTCCTATTTCTTAAGAACTCATCTAACACTGGCAAATATAAAACAGACAGACAAGCAGACAGCGAATTCTCAGTAAATTTCCTTTCGCTTTTGTGCTTTTTATTGAAATGAAACTTCTTTAGGCGCCTTCAGAGTAAAATTTTAAGGTCCCGTCATGGCAATACCAAAGAAGTTTCACTTCTGACACACAAGCTCACAATCTCGGCACACACGCTCTTTTTTTAGTAGGGAATTCTTGCCTAAATAGTAAATATAAGAAAAATGTCAGTAAAAACTCACCTAAAATGCCTATCATTAATAATACGGCATAGATCGGGCGACTTCTGCGGATCCTCCCCGTACCATTCCTTCAGTATCTTCTTGGCTTGCTCCACGAATTTGTCCTGTACCTCCTTGGAACAGAGTATATAATCCGGTGCGATGCACGTCTGGCCCACGTTGATGAATTTGCCCCATAGTATTCTTTTGGTTGTCACCTCCATGTCCACTGTGTTGTCTATGTAAGTGGGGCTGGAATTAAAGGATAATTTTTACACGACTGCGAAAGGAGAGTAATGTTTTTCGATGTATCTATGTATATTTCTTTGGCAAGCTCTACAGCCCAAACTTCTGGACTGATTTTTACTTATAATATGCCGTTGTTATCATCAGAATGGTTGTAGTGACGTATAAGTTAACAGTTGGGTAATTAAATAATATTCATAAATATATTCTTGTTTGTAATTTTATTTGAATGTATACTGTTAATAGTTTTAACGTTGGGAACGAGATAATAATTATGTTTTTCTACATATAATACAAAACATAATATTGTAATAAATCGATTTAAAGAAACATGTTATTAATAATATTATATCGACAAAGAGTCGATATAATATTATTTTAGATCACTTATAAGTATAGTATAAAATTGTCCACATTCGACCTTCAAACCTAACCGTTAACACTCTGCATTGTTGGTAAAGAATGACTTGCATGCACATTATAATTTTCCATTTACGTATATAATGCACTGGACAAGACAATACAACGTCAATTCATTGTATTCCTTCTTTAGAATTCTATTGGTTTCACTTTCAATAAACGTACGTTCACCTTTAAGATGCGTACAGATTTATAGTACACACACACACACAATTATTCATTTGTAGTGCTCATTGTTAATACTACACAAAAAGTGAAAATAAATAAAACTTTGTACTATGTAACAAGAACTTTAAACCAAGGAAGTTTCATCATTCCGACACAAGACCTTTCGTTCCATTATTAGAAATATGGAAAAGTTTATATTTTATGTGTGTTTGTCTGTGTGTATGTCTTTAACTCACCTCTTGCCTCCCAGCTCCAATGTGACCGGTGTAAGGTTCTTAGTAGCCGCGCTGTAGACAATCCTGCCAACATTCGTGCCTCCCGTGTAGAAGATGTAGTCAAACCTGTGCTTTAACAGTTCCGTTGTTTCTTCTGGCCCTCCCTCTATTGTTATTATTGCGTCCTAGATGAGAATTTGGTGTTTGTTAGCGCATTACGAAATGTCTAAGGATTTTTTGTTCGATGCATAATGGAAAAAGCATTGAATGACTATTTAGTAGAACCCTTTTTTTCTAATGATTATGATTTTCAAGTTTTACCTTAAAAAGATATTTATTTATTCTACTAGAACTGCCAAAAAAACACAAGTAGTAAAGCACTCACACTGTCCAAATATTTAGGTAGTGTCTCCGCCACGAATCTGGCTGAGGCCACAGCAAGTTCACTCGGCTTCACGATCACAGCATTACCAGCGGCTATGGCCCCAGCCATGGGGAGCAGCAGCAGTTGCAAAGGGTAGTTCCATGCTCCGATGATAAGCACCAGACCGTACGGGTCGTTGTATATGACCACATCGTCGAGTACGTTGACGAACGTCTTCGGTGGCTGTTGGGGAGGTTAAAACACATATGAGCAGAGCTCTTTACAAAATGATCGCCTAAAGGTTTTTTAGGGTTTTTTTGAAGTCGAAGGTACGGTAAATAGTAAATAATATGTACATGTATATGTTACTTATATGGCTCAAATGCAATGATGAGAATCAGATCTTAGGTATCGTTGTGTATCACCACATCGTTGAAGAAATAAAATATAGAATATACTTGTCTTTTGATCAATTTTTTGGTGTTTGGACAATTACAAGTAGATACGTCATTTGAAGAAGTGCGTTTTAAAAATAGTTTGTAGTAGTAGTGGTGCGGTTTATAAATTGTGTCGGTAAAGCGTAAGGGCGGATGCATTTAACATAAGTTTAATAGTTTGATATCTTTTATTTTAGATTTCCTTTTAATTACAGTAATAGTAATTAGCCTTCCGTACCCTGTACCTAAGACGTTCGATTCTCAATAATGCACTGATTAATGTAACTCTATGAAACGATTCATTGCAGTACGATATTTAATTATTCTTCAAATACAAATATTTATTTATAACAAGTATTCAAATTGGGGTTGACATTCCACCAACAGAGGTCATCGCACGGTTCACTCTTGCGCATTACATATTATACATAAAGCATTTAGTATTTAGAATATTTAGTTGGTTCATTATTTTTAATTCTGTTATTTGTTTGCCAACATATTATCAAGTAAAGGCTATAAGGTGTTACACTACATATTATAAATAATAAAACAAAGGCGTCTATCGCGTCTGTCTGTCTGTTCGCGATAATCTCAAAAATTACTTTATTAATTTTCATTCCGTTTTCACAAATGGATAGCGTGGTTTTTTAGAAAATAATTTGTTTAGATTAAGACAGGTCCAACATAATATTATTTTCTCCAATATATGTAGTTTCTATATTTGAAGTGCCTAATTAATTCATGACACAAATTCAATGCAATTTGAGGTACCTAATAATGAAATGCTCCTTCCTTGTCAAATTTTCATTGGAAACAAGGCCATGGGCCATAACTTTTTGAAAAATTTCTATTTTGATTGAAAAAAAAAAAAAATTAAGTTATTTCTCCACTGTAGCAAATGCACTGTATTTTTTATTTTTCTCAGTCTAGTGATTAATTAAGTTAATAATATTTACATAATATCTTTTTTTGTTGTGTTTATTCATTTTTGATAAGGCACCCGTGTAACTCAGTGTCAAGGTTAATCAATATGCAGATAATACGGTAAATTGTAGGTAGATTGGGTTTATAGGTACATGTTTACATCTTTATATCACCTTAAATTCTACAGGTCACTCACCCTTTGTTCAATGCAAATTCTCTATTACATATTAAGGCCTGAATCGGGTAGAACTCCCTTTTAATACCGAAAATTAACTCTAGTTATAACCGTTTTTCTTCTTAGATTCTTAATGTACATATCGTATATAAAGTTTCAAATACCTATGATAAAGGGCATGGTTGTTTTAATTTGTTCATTTTACAATCAGGTTTTTTGGAAAAAAATCATGAACTGAGGTCGATTTTTGGACTTTAAAGTTTAAACCAAAACGCTAAGTCAATATAGCGTCAATTATTATTGTAGTGTTTTTACAGTGTGTTTATGAAATTGAAACACAGGGCATGGTTGTTTTAAAATGATGAAATTTTGATGATGAAACATTAATCAATAAAACTTTAAAAAAAAGACGTGTGGCACTCGGGGACTGCCGCGGTAAAGCTATTGCATGCTATACCTTCAAGCCACACCTCCGCGCCCGTCGGAGTGGGGAGCGTGAGGTTTTTCGTTACTAAATTTCTGGATTCGGTCCCCGCGCTCAAGGCCCGCGATAGAAGCTATGCAATAGCTTAAAAATTATGACTACTTTCGTAGAAGTTATAACGTATTACACAATCTGTTTAATATTGAAATGGTAATTTTTTTGATACAACCGATTAAGGTATGTACTCAGTTGAAACAAGTAATATTTCTTTTACGTGACTTAAGTATATTAACTAAATGGTAAGTATTTTTTTTAATTAACCGGCATCGCTAGAAGCAGGGTAATGTTTTTCGGGTAACTAGTGATTTATTCATAAACTAGCTTACCGCCAGCGGCTTCGCCCGCTTTGTCTAAACCTAATAAATTATATACTAAAACCTTCCTCTTGAATAACTCTATCTATTAAAAAAACCGCATCAAAATCCGTTGCGTAGTTTTAAAGATTTAAGCGTACAAAGGGACATAGGGACAGAGAAAGCGACTTTGTTTTATACTATGTAGTGATATTCTGAATAACATATTAAGAAGGTAGGTAGATAAAATAATTCAAATGTCAAGCTAATTAAAACGCATTAACATTGAACTGTATTTATCCAAAATGAAAAGGAACAAATTAATTAAACAATTGAATTAAACCATTATTATGACGTGTTTCTAACAAACAATTAGGTATTTTGATTTCAATTGTTTTATCTACACATACGTTAATTAATAATTATACTGATAACACGATCAAAGTACACATAGTAGTACATACAAAGTAGACATATTTTAATGTAGCAAAAGTTTTCTTAGAATAGATACAACAATATAAAACAGCATAACATAATATTAGTCTGTCTGTATTAATCGCACATTAATTAATTATTAATTATTGATAGGTTGGAAGCGAATCGGTGTTCGCATCAGCATTTCGAATTCATTTGGACTGGGCAATAATTATTTTTTTTAATAAATTCATTTTAGAATAAAAATAATGATTGGCCGGTAACAGTGCATTGTACATAGCCAGTCCATGTAAAAAATAGCCAAAAAAGGTACCTACAAACACGAAATAGCTATACTTATAGAAAAGTATGTCCTTAATGTATCCTCTCAGTATCAGTATCTTTGGAATTGGAACCATCAAGTTTAAAATGATTGTTAAAAATATTTAAGTGTTAAACATGAAGTCGTAGAAGACGCCATAAATCTTATATTCAGAATGTAATAGTTATATGTAAATTTTAACGTACAATTTTTTGTAGAATCACGTAATCTCAGCATTGAATTCCGACATCTAATATTACCTATGAAGATATTGTAATTATAATATTTTACACCAAGGTAAACGAGTTAACGCGTAACAAGATATTAAAATAGTAGCGGAATTAGTAAGGACATTATGGTTTATGAGAATAGGCTGTTTCTGTTTTATTTATATCACCTGCGCTTCGCATAGGTGCAACGCTAATAGTAAATATACTACGCTTGCATAAACTTACGTAGTAACTATTAAGTAATCTGTGATATAAACCTTTAATCACTATGTCTATCTAAATAAAACTGCATCAAATTCCGTAGTTTTAAAGATCTAAACCACACATAGAATAGACAGCGGGAAGCGACTTTTTTTTTCTACTAGGTAGTGTCATTAGCGGCATCACATCGTGTAAAAAATACAATTTATTTTTATTGAACACTAGCGGTCCGCCCCGGCTTCGCCCGTGGTACATATTTACGTTTTCTCTACATAAAAACCATCCTCGTACTTCAAGGAATATAATAAATAAAACCGGCCAAGTGCGAGTCGGGCTCGCGCACAAAGGGTTCCGTAGCAGCAAATATAATAAATTACAGTTAAATCAACCTATCTCAAAAACTATAAGAGATACTTTGATCAAACCAAAAATCGTTGAAAGAGTTAATTAGCATGCATCACCTCTATTTTTTTTAGAATTTTATACCCCGTAGTTATAAAAATAGAGGGGGGGGGACATACTTTTTACGACTTTGAGAGCTGATATCTCAAAAACCGTTCACTTTAAGAAAAATGTTTTTTAGAAAACTTTATATCATTTTAAAAGACCTTTCCATTGATACCCCACACGGGTATGTACATCGAAAAAAAAAATTTCATCCCTCAGTTACATGTATGGGGGGCCCCACCCCCAATTCTTTTTTTTACTATTTAGTGTCATATTTTTGTAGCGGTTCATACAACACATATTCCCATCAAATTTCATCACTGTAGTACTTATAGTTTCCGAGTAAATCGGCTGTGACAGACGGACAGACGGACAGACGGACAGACGGACATGACGAAACTATAAGGGTTCCGTTTTTGCCATTTTGGCTACGGAACCCTAAAAAAGAATTATCGAAATCGGTTCAGCCGTTCTCGAGTTATGCGCTTACCAACACATTTTGCGATTCATTTTTATATATAAGAAGATTTAAAAACAATAGACAGTCATTGATAGTATGTATGTAAGTACTTTAAAACTAAAAATACATTATTGATAGTGATTAAGTAGGTACGTAACGATAATAATATGAACATCGACCAATTTTTTTATATCTTTTTCGCTTGTTTCTGCCTAAAGAACATTTTTTATATAATTTACACTAAAAACGTGAGATGGCGTGTGTGCGTTTTTGCGTCGTAATATTTCATAAGGCCAGTTTCTTCGAATCATATTAACTTGTTAATTACAACAATATAACTTCGTCACAAGTCAATTAGGAAAAGCGGAGATAATTGTAAAACAAATGGTAGTTCCTAATACTTGTATACCTTGATATTGTTGTTGATTGAAAAGTACTAAAGGTCCCCAGTTCAACCATAATCACAAACAAAAGAGTATGTAGGTAATAAATTCAGTAAGTATATATTGCACGCCTCATAAGCGAAGCGTTGAGGTGGGTACTACTGTCACTTCGCGCAAAACATCTGATTTTTATTTCTGTAAAGTGCATGCAGCATGGTAATGTGTATATAATGTGTTTTTGTTTTATAGCTCTAAAGGCTATTTATAAGCTATTTGTGTGTAATTACATACTCTTCCGTCCGCGCAATTTACGTAAAAAAGGGTATAAAATTTGTATTTCGTGTAATAATAGATATTAGACACGTCTTATAAACCAGACACAAATCGTTTTTGGGAATTTCGGTCAAAAACGACTCAATAAAATACTAAAACAGATGTGAAATGCATCAGTGCTAAGACCAAACGTTCTATTGCTTTAGTTTTTAATTCTACAGTTTCAAGAGCACTAATGTCCTTTTAAAATGTGAATGTAGGGTCAACTCATCTAATTCTGTGACAAAACAGAATATGAAAAAAAAAACAGGTTAAACTTTATAAATTTTATTTTTATTTTTAATAGGAACATTAATCAATCTTCTATTTATCAAATGGAGCAAGTGTAATCTTAACACATATGAATTAACTCAGCGTAAAATGAGCTTAATCAAACCGCGATGACTTGTCTAATTCTGTGACAATCACCATAATTCGGTGATAGTACTTCTCTAATTCTGTTATAACCGAATTAAGTGAGTATTTATTATTTTTTAACACAAAAGTAAAAAAAAAATACAATTAATAAAAAATATAAACATATTGAAAGTAATAATTGTGTATTTATTTATCAATGAGAAATTATCAAAAGAGGGGAACCATAAAAAATTAATATTGGACTTTATAATTGTTTGTGTGAACAGTGTACAGACTCATTTTTGACTGCAGAATATTTTGAATTGCGGATGTCAGCGTTGTTTCATTATATTTTCTATTTTTATTTTTGTCTTCCTCCATGCTGTCTAAAATAAAAAAAAATGACTCACTTAATTATGTGATAAAAAAAATTACGGACTTTTTTAAAAATGCTTGAAAGCGATCCTACTTTTAAACCTGAGTAAAAATAAATATTTTCTGACTTAAACGACTAACGTATACGTACTAAAAACAATTATTTATACACGAATTGAAAATAATAAAAATTTGCTTGGTTAATTCGGTGACACTGTTTTGAGTTGCAATCTTGAAAATCGTTAACTTTTTGAACCCAGGAAATAAGGTATTATGCAAAAACAAATGAAAAATTACTAAAACCTTTATCGGTATCAACAAGAATATGTTTTTAACAATTAATTGTCAAAGTATCATGAACTTACACTCACCTTTTCTATTTAAAATTAATTAAATAATGACAGCACAGTTGCACGCTACCGGTGAAACGTCAAACATGGCGGGCGCAGTGACAAATTCCGTGATTGTTACTATCTCACCCGCACGATTTTAACAAAAATTTGTACACGAAAAGAAGCTTTATTACCATACTATAGGGTTAATTTTAATGTATTGGATTTTACTCCTATAACGCTGTAAAAGAGTCCAAACGTTGTATCTCCGAATTAAGTGAGTCACATAATTAGGTGAGTTTACCCTATAGGTGCAGAGGCACTCATACGATGCGCAATCATGGAATCGTCCAGTAATTTTATTTGATTAGTAAATAGTACCACTGTCCCTTTCTTTTGTTTGCAATAACATGAGATAGTATCGTATTGTCTGACCTAACAGCTCGGTCAGTTACAGAACCATATCTCTGAATACAATAACATTACCAAAGTTTTAGACGTATTTTGAAATATTTATCGCTATTAAAAGCGCAATGCCAGTGCCCAGTATGACCCTTAGTAGAGTTCATGAATAATATGACATGTATATTGTATATAGGTATGTTGATAGTGGGTCGTCTTATCGTACATTTCGTATCGCGATGGTACATGTCGTTGTTTTCATAATAATGCATTATGCAGTTACACACACACACACACATACATATGTAGTATCTACTACTGTAGCGAAAAGGTCAAATCTCAAACATAGAATCTTGGTTATCCGACTAAAAAATAAGCAGGTTTAGCGAGATTATATTCGTCTGTATATATGTTTGTGTATCTTCATCAATATTTTCAATCGTCAATAGATTAAAATACATAGATTAAATGAACTTACTCTTTCCGGTTTCGCCCACTCATCCAGGTAGTGCAGCGTGTTGTTCAAATCATTGATGAGGTATTCGACTTCCAAGAGTACGGCCTCTGTTTTGCTCCTCCTAAGGTCCTTCTGTAGCGCATCCACCATCGCGTTGTAATTCTCTTTGTACATCCTTGCTAACGCCTTCAATTGTTTCCTCCTCCATTCTATCGGTTTCGTAACTCCACGGTTGAAAGCATCCCGCGCTTTTTCTACCGCCTTAAATGTAAGAAAAATAACATTGTTATTAAAAATAAATACATTACATAATTCATATTTTTACAACATTCAAAGGATTGCAGGATATGCACAAAGCGCACATACTTAGTTAGAACTATAATATAATTTTTTTAATTATCATCCAAATAAAGGCTAAACGCAAAAATTTCAAGGCAATTTTTCCATAATACATATTTTAAGTTCTCTAGAGTGCATGCAAAATGTTCTAAGGCTGTTATTGTGCCTAACGTTCTAAGCTATTAACATTATCTTAGCATACAATCAGCTCATTTAATATACCGGATACACATTTTTTTATCCTTTACAAAAACTATGATGTTATAGGTTTAGAGATTTTTGAAGTGAAAACTTCTTTAGCGGCGTTGGGTATAAAATCTTAAACTCGCGTCAGGACACGTGGCCTGATCGAAAAAGCGTAAGACGGGCATCGAGATAGTATGTACTGAAGACGGGTTTTTTTTAAGCCCATGCCCAGCCCATTATATTCCATGCGTAAGACGGATACCGTTCCAAAATATCAAACATGCTGAATGTTAATAATCAAGTTTTCACTTCTGCCGGCACTCCCGGAGTGCAACCCGCCTTTTTTTTTTTTTTAAAGATTTGTAGTCGAATAAAGGAAAGAGATAGAAGAAGAAGAGAAGAAGAGATAATAGATAATATTGTAGAAAAAATCTATTTAAATATTTATTTACCTCACTAATATTCACTGGTTTTGGCTTGGAGTTGGTTATTGTACCTGTAACAGATAAAACAGTAAATTAATTAACAAGAAATAATTCAATTAATTATATATAATATGTAATATGTAATCTTTATAAATTGCTAAATGGCAACTAAAAACTTTAGATATTTCTTCATAATTATTAACATATGGACATAGTTTTTGTATGATTTAAAGACATAATTATTCAAAGTACAGATTTTTTGTATGTAAGTGTTTATAAGTAAAAACAGAAATGAACAAAAACATTTTTCATCACGGTCTATTTTCTAAAAAGTTTGAAATTGTGTCTAAATATCATAATAGTGTCTCTCTCTATTTATAACTAAAGTGTATTCTTACATGCATATTCAGTGTCATTTATTCACATGAAGTGTAACTGCAATTTATTTAAAATAACATGCGCAAATAATACATCTTTATTAAGTATATTGCGACTTGAGACTAAGAATAGACTAGAGATATAAGTAAGGACATATGTTCATATATACAAATAATTTTAATTTATCAAGGTAAATAAGTTGTAATAAGTTACTTTTTATACATTGAGTTGTCATTAATCATCATTATTTTGGGATATCCATTAATTCTACCAATTTTGTAAAAATAAAATTTTAATATTTTTAACATAAGTATTCTGTTTCATAATCATTAAGGCAACATATGACTTGTTTTTCCTGATCTATTATTTCTTCATAATACAGTAACAATGAGTTACATAATAGTAACTATACAAATTACAAGGTAAAATTCAAGACTTATTATTATTATAATTTTCTGGTTGTTAAGTGCTTAGCTCTGTAGCTCTTCCTGATAACTTACTAGCTTTTTGCCCGCAGCTTCGACCGCGTTTTCAATTTTCATTTCGTTCCATTCTCGTGGGATTTCCAGGATAAAACCTATCCTATGTGTTAATCCAAGTTACCCTCTGTATGTGTGCTAGATTTCATTGTAATTGATTCAGTAGTATTAGCATGAAAAAGTAACAAACATAGATACACATACATCCATCCTCACAAACTTTCACATTTATAATATTACTTAGTAGGATAAGACTTGATAATCTGAGTATTATTTTCTATAAATTAGAAGTAACATTATTATGTATTTATATTTGCAATTATGTCATTTTGTCAACACCGCTCATTCAATTGTTGACGTAAAGGAAAACCACTGAGAAATACTCATTCAGATATAAGTAGGTAAATTGTTAAAAATTGTTTTTGAAGAGAAACTTCTTTAGTTGGGAGTAAAATTTCAAGGTCACGTCATGGCAATACCATCATAGAGTAAGGGAATTTTAGTATCTTTGAATCTTGACAAATAAGTTTCACTTCTGATATGTGTGCTCAGCACACTTTTTTATTGCAAAATAATATTTATAAATTATGATTATTATGTTTACACAATAATATGATTGTGAAAGTATGTTTAAAGGTTAACTTAATGACACTTTGATAAGTAGAAGAAATGAAAGAGCATAATATGATAATAGTTGATTGAAACATAGGTATTTCAGTTATTTTTGTAATTGTAACCGTATATTATATACCTACACATTTTTTTTAATTAAATATCCTATCAATATTTAAGGATTTGTAATTTTGAAATGGAATTGTACTCCATAATATGGAGTATTATGTGAAGATATTGTAATTTTAAGTGTTTTTTTAATTACTAGCAAACCGAGCGAACTCCGTTTCGCCACCAGAGACACCTTTTCTTTGCTATAAACCTCACGGAGCCCGAGACCTTTCCAACGAATGCAAAACCATGGAAATTGGTTCGTGCGTTCTGGAGTTATAGCGTCAGGAAGAAAAACCCGACTTATTTTTGTATAGTAGATTATCATTTTTCATGGATTGTATTGCAAGTTTAGTAAAGGCTGACAATAGCCGATTTAATCAACAGATAAACAAAGTTTCAATGTTCTTACATAATATAATTATTAGTAATTATTACAATCCATACTAATATTATAAATGCGAAAGTAACTCTGTCTGTCTGTCTGTTAC
Organism: Colias eurytheme; assembly: GCF_061535395.1. Taxonomy (NCBI): domain Eukaryota; kingdom Metazoa; phylum Arthropoda; class Insecta; order Lepidoptera; family Pieridae; genus Colias; species Colias eurytheme. Next base: position 2,778,224 of record NC_142995.1, on the reverse strand, counting down.
TCAATCACGCCCTAACTATTGAACCAATTTGCATGAAATTTGGTATAGAGATATTTTGATACCCGAGAAAGGACATAGGCCACTTTTTATTGCGAAATATGTACCACGTGCGAAGCCGGGGCGGACCGCTAGTATTATATAATATCTATTGTGATAATCATTATAATTCATTTGAGTGTTTTTACAGGATAAATTATTTTTAAGAAATAACATATTATATCTAGTTATATATAAAGTTTTAAATAGGAGTAGAAAAAAAGTCTAATTGGATTGATAATAAATTATTCTGAATAACTGAATCTGACTTCATCTGAATTTAAGTTTTCGGGGTAAGTATAATAATTGTCTAATCTAAAATAAAATAAATTGAAATTTGTTCCTAATGTATGGAAAAGTGAGAAAGATTTTATTATTCTACATTAATTACATTTTATTACTCTTCGTCGACAAGTGGTATACATTTACAGTCAATGAAAAATATAACATTACAAAAATAACATTACATAACATTACAAAAACGAATACTTTTTTGCTTAATTTAAAATTGTATTATCTCCTTTCACTTTAATAACAATATTACTTTTAAATAACTCTGCAACAGAAAAAAACTGATACCTAGTTTACGTATTGTCCGAATAGATACAAAATAACAATCATTTAAAAATAAATTTCCCATGAAATAGAAATTTAATGCTTACCTAAAGTCATTTTAATATAGCAATCA